>NW_028259160.1:5721770-6022916 GCF_977971745.1 Zootermopsis nevadensis
ACCATCGATGCATCCTTACCTCTGTTCTCAACAGGTTTGCTTCCCTCAACCTCAAGCAATTTTATCAGGCTGGCAACATTCTCATGCAGACTCTCTAGTGCCTCCTCTTCAGAACTACAATCCTGCAACACACAAATACTTCAAACTCCATATTTAATGTTTATCATGACAGGAATGTAACACTGAAACAATAGATCTAGCCCCCATAGTGTGAAATACTTCAGTTTAGCAAATAACAATGCTCAGTTATTTAATGTCTGGGAAATCTGTAGAATACTGCTGGTACAGACTTTTATTATTGCAATGTATACACACACATATATTCTCATAACTAAAATAATACATGATCCAGTGTGTCAGAAGTTACTTAACTATTTATTCAAGGCTGCTGTGTGGAATGGTTAGACACATGCAGTGTTCTACTATGATTGGATCCCATATGAAATCAAACACAATTAACATTAACAAAATGCATTCTAACCTGTAGAAGTTTCTCCAAGCAGAAAATAGGATGTTTCTTTTTGCTGCATGTAATGCCATTAGCTTCTTTTGCATCTGTTGTTGATTCAGTTCCTTCAGCATCTATAGCATCATCTCGTAGCTCCTCCTCCTGACCTACATGTACACGATCCCAGCCAAGCACTACAGCAAGTTCTGGGACAGACATTACCAGACTCCTGGCAGGCAATCCCAGTCCTGACTCCGTCTCATCTTCCTCAAGGGAAATGCACACACGTAGCAGTTCAAGGCTAGTTGAAAGAGTTGAAAGGCAATCTGAGCTGTCTTTGCTGAATCCAGTGCAGAATTTGACAAATAAATTCAGGAGTGCATCTGTTTTCTTCTCCAGACAGCTGAAGCATTAGAAAAAAATAATATATATATCTTAAGTCCATTTAAGTTGGAAAAAAGAGAATATGTATATCTCACTGACACACCTTTGGTTTGCATGTTTTCATATCCATCATGATTAACCTTAATTTGTGTGTTCTGTGTTCCTTTCAGGTGAATGCTGGGACAGGCCACAATCTCTTTCTACCACATATTTCTCAATCAGAATTCAAAATCATTCAATCACTTTATGCTATATAACTGATGTAGTTAAAAAGGTGTCATTAAATAAATCTAGAATCCAGCAAAGACTTCAGATACATTTGTGACAAAGCTTTTGAGACAAGACAAGTGTTAAGCCCTTATTCAGTGCTATTCTTGTATTCTGAGATTCAATCTCTCCAACTTCAATAAATGCCATATGTACTGTGACTTAGCTTTTGAAAGGCGCAGTATTTTTTATTTCAATTATTGTACATAATATGCAGAGATGACAGAACACACACATTTCACACACAGAAAGAGACACAGTTTATAATGAAACGCAATTCAAAATATAATAAAATGGCACAAAATATTTACTGGAGATACTGAACTAGTGGCACAAATTCTTTTTAATGAACGCAGGAAAATTTCAATTAATGCACTAAGTTTTATATATAAGATCTGTCAAGTCAGTCAACCTACCTCTTGAGATGGTAAAAGCCATAGTCATGTTCTGTGAGCATGAGAAAAGTGCGGACAGTTGGCAACAATGTGGTGAAGCTGTGTTCAATGTTGGCAACATGTTCCAACATGACAGTGCACATTGTAATGAGAAGATCGCGAGGGGGTAGAGCATTTGCCAGATACACATCTGGAGTTGGCATGGACCCAGGATCTCCACCACCTCCCCCAACTAGTGTTGTGCCTGGGGGAGGCAGCAGTGTCACTTCTGTGTCACACAGAGACTGAATCACTGACACCACACACTCCTGTGCCTGAAAAGAAGAATTCACCATAAAGCAAATGCATGTAAGTAGTCATACAGCAATAAACAATGCAATGGTAAAACTCAACATCACCGTCACTTTTACTTGGAAACAGAAATGACAAATTAAAATTACATTCATTACTGAATTAAGGACAAATTACATTCAGGAAATGCTAGCATCTACTCAGTTCAAAATGTTTTATTTAAATAATGTAACATGTATATGGGAAATTAGCAGTAAGAACAGAGTAATGAAATGAACAGGTTGGGATAAATTTTGGTATGAAGATACGACTTACAACATATTATAAAATCAGTTGGCACATTTTATATTAATACCAGACACTGAAAATGTCTTAAAACGAATAAAAAGACAAATGATAGGAATGTGATTAACCAGTTCATTTATGTGATGCAAAAATTGTTTTGTTAGCTGCAGGATAATCATGATCAAGTGTAAAAATATGTATTGCAGATTACTGTTTTAATATGATTATTATAACACAAGATCAGACCTACCTTTGAAGAATTAATGGTGAAAAAAAAGAGACTGTAAATGATCGATTTTCTCAAATTAGTTCAATCGACAGGCACACTTACTGTTTTAAACTTTAAATATCAACCAATTTGATGTTGAAATTCTAAGTGACTATTTTAATAGCAAAAAGAACCACGATACTAAGACCAATGGACAAAAATATATCTGGAAGAAGAATTAGAGGTTCCGTTATAACACAAAATCTACAATGTCAAGTAATGAATTTACCAAGTTGATGCCTACCTGTATGTGTGATGAGGAGTCTGATGGTGAACGCAGGATAGCACAGAGAGATGTCACCAGTCCAGGGTAACGTTCATCAGACTTGACTGAGCCACCCTTGGTCAGGAGATGAAGAACGGCTGATTTCACTGATGCATGTGTGACAAGGCAGGCAAGAAAATTGAGCAGACGAGCTGTGTGACCAGAGCAAGGAGATTCTGGGGTGGCATTCGGAGTAGACAGGGCATTATTTGAAGGAAGAGGCTGAGGAGAGGAAGAAGGAACATGCTGAAGACTAGCTAGCACAGTATCTAGGACACCTCGACTCACAATTAGTGCTGTGGGAGCAGCAAGATCTGCCAACTGCACACACACACGCCTCAATAACTGAAGCAAGGGCTGAAAACTGCTACCACTCATGGTTGCAATGAGTTCCTGAAGTCCTGATCCCAATGAATGTAGATGTGCACTCCACAGTTTACGCCCATTCACAGCCCGCACAATTTCATTCTCTGGTAGTGGTGACCTTGTTTGAACGGGTAAGGGCAATGGAAGCAGCTCAGAGAGAACAAGCAAACCCGGCACAAACGTGTGAGGTCCAGTAGTCACATACTTCACAACTTCTGACATCATCATTGTCCACAAGCTTTTATTCAGAGCTTCTGTTTCTGAAGATGGAATTGAGGATACTGGTTGCGTGTAAGCCAGCAGTGTCTCTATAATTTCACGACAAACACGCTGTGAGTCTATGTAAGAAACGGCCGAAGCAGGAAACGCGTGCATCAAACTATATGTTTGAAGCAGTATAGGTACAGCACTTAGATCCTTAAATTCAGTATTGCGGCAATGAATAACATAGGTCAGCATACGACGTACCAACTGAATAGCTGGCAGGATAAATGAAACCAGCATTGCACCCTGATAACCAACAAAACTCGTTGAATGTAACATTGGCTGCTCATAATATTCGCATAGTTTCTGCAGTATGGCAGTTAGATTTGTAACACCTTCCTGAGAGAAAAGTTGTAGGATTACATACTTATACTTCAATTCAATGTACTCTTCTGCGTCTACAGCCTCATGTACCATGGCCAAGTCCTTATCTCTAAGGGGAATCCCCAAGAACTTTAAAATTCTAACTGTGGTGATTAGTTCGCCTGGCAGAGCAGTAGCATTTTCAACATTCCTTTTAATGATTTCACTGAGTGTTCCTATATCATCATATGCAAATAATGATGGGTTTTCCAATGGTTTCAGCCATGGCACTATTTCAAGCAACCTACATGATGGGGACTGCTGTTCATATTTTAAGGCAGCTTCAAGTATTTCCTTGCCAAATTTCTGCAGGAAAGGGATATAATCAGAGTATTTCACTGTCATCACAATGAGGTCTGCTGAATAACTCTTCCCTGGTGATTTCTTTATCTTTGGATCACCAATGTCATACTTAAAAGATTGAGTTTGTGGCTGTTCTTGAGAAATGTCTTCAATAAAAAATCGTAAAAGAACCCCTATGTTGTTTCCACGACTTAAAACATGAACCAAGGAAAGCTTCCCAACTGGAGTAAAGCCCAAACAATACAAACCATTCAGGTTATCCAGAACATCTGTTTGATCTGGATCCAGAAATGATGGATCACTAGCACCCAAGTCTAAAAGAGCATCAATATACTGCAGCGCCTGCAGTCGGTACACCATGTACAGTCCCAGCTGCTGGGCTGGAGGGGCAGACACTGCACCTTCATCCAACACATCTTCTGGAGGGCCTGGTGACACAGGTGGTGCCTGCTGGAGTAGTACTCTTAGAATTGCACTGGTGATATCCACATTGGAGGCCAAAAACTGCATTCCTCCCTGAGAGTCTAACAGTGTAGCAAGTATCTCTTGCACAGGGACTGTGATGGATGAATAGCCAGCAGTGGTAGGGCAGGATAGTAGCACAAGACATACTTCCAACAAACGGTGACAGCGAAAGTAACAAAACAATGCTGGGTACGGGTCCTGAGAACAGGGACTGATTTCAAACTGTGCACACACTGGAAGGAAACGCTTTGGCTGTGATATGGCTAATGGTGCTTCCCGACACACACGGAGAATCTCTTCCAAACAAGACACAACTGTCTCTATTTCTTGATCTGACACTTCTACACCTGCAGGAATTGGTTCTGGGCTGGCATCTGGTAACCTCTGCCGTTCATCAATGGGGCTAGCAACACCAGGAGGTGGACTAGCATCTATCAGTTGCCCTACACATTCTTTCAGTTTTTCTAAAACTTCATAAACATGTAACTTTCGAAGCAAACAACTGATTGCAAATTTCACTCTTGCCAGCTGATGGCCTTGAATCATTTTAATCAACGTCCGGTAACCACTGGTACTTCCCTCGATTTCCTTCGCAGGATTGTCTTCCACTTTAATAAAACAATTTATATTTTTGGCTAACTTATGACCTTTAGTCCTATGTCCTAGAAAATGCTGTACAGCTTGCTGACATCTCAGACTTGAGTCCAATGCTCGCAGAATCATCAGCTTGATGGAGAGAGCCATATATTCTTTGTGATACAAGTCCAGTAGCTTAAAATGAATATCTTGTGCATCTAGCAACTTTTCTGTAATGGCTTCACCACAATGGCACAAAGCATCAACCAAGCGAATTCCTGCTTTAATGTGTCGCACTTTGTAACCTGGTTGCGGCTGACTTAGGGCCAGATTGAAGTCTAATCCAATCTCTACCCACTTGAATAATGTCTGTAAAATATCTGAAAGATAAACAATAAAAAATCATAATTAGAAGATATCTCAAAAGAAAAACATACAACAGTGATTAAATAATGAAGGATGAGAAGTGACAAATGGATGTGTGAAACTAAAAATGTATACACATTTCTGATCAAAAGGTATTAATGAAAGATGTCATTTGGAACAAGGTGTAGAGAGGAGGAGAGAAGATCTTACAGTGACATGATAGTAAACCTTGTTTCCATATCACGGAATTTCTTGACCAGCTGACTAACTACCAACTGCCCAAGCCCATGCATTAGGAAGCTAGTTAAAACTGCTAACTCCAATTAACTACATGGAGCATACACAGTATTGAGTAGCTATCAGTAAACTACACACAACTGAATATGGTAGGAATAATAGGGAGAAATGTAGGCAGAAAGTGACTTCTAGCACAGTATACAAAGTTTCTAAACACTGCATATCATATAACCTTCCCATGAGCTTCCATATTAACATCATTGCAGTTCAAAGCTTGGGTGTTATGATCATGTCAAGTAAGTCTGGTTTTCTAACATTTCTATGAACACTCACTGACTTACAACACAATCAAACAAAGTGAATGAACAGCAGCCTGGTGTCATTATTCGTAATTTTAGACCACAACACAATGGGTAATTATGCTCTGATTAAGGATAGTTTTGCCAACAGAGAAGCTATTAATTTAGATAATTTAGAAAATTAGACCTGAAAAATGACAAAAAGATCAGCAATAAAATGTTTTTAATTTTTGTGTAACTTCAAACTAAACACATTTCATACCTTCTTTATTAGAGATATATGGCAATGCTTTACTCAGCAGGAAGGGAACCTGCTCAGCCAAGTGCACCCAGTCTTCATGAACTTGTGGTTCTCCTGAACAACTGTCTACACCATGGACAGTGACAACCTTTCCTTGCTGTAGAACAAGTTCTTCCAACCTCACAGCCTCACTTGGAGTCTCCACTGTAGGCCTTAGGCATGACTCAGTACGTAACCTAAGCAATCGCTTTGTCTCCACTTCACACTGGGACAAACCAGGGTCCATTAGGAACTGAAAAGTCAATTATTTCAATCAGTGTCTGGAAACTGTACTCACAAACACACTTTTATATTTGATATCGCTACTGTGTAAAAGCCAGACTGACGATTTGATGATTCCTTGCACTCACAGTGGGTACTATGCAATTTCATAATCTTATAAGAGAGACGGCAGTACTACACACTAGGTGTACCCTCAAATCTTAAGAGGAACATTAACATTTACTCTGAAATTAAATTTGCTGCAACCTGCGAAATAATGTAGAAGGTAGCATGGTTGATATTTTCATCTTTTCCTGTAGTGCAGTACACAGTATGGGAAAGGAAAAAAAGGTGAAAAATGGGTAGGAGGCAAAGGCACAAAACAGAGAAAAATGGATGGAGTGAGGGACAAAGATAATAAAGAAATCATTCCCTTTGAATATTCATTAGATTTTTCCACTGATTCAAATAAGGCAAACCTATGACACATGTCACTTGGTGACAGCATGATTTCATGTGAACAGTAACAGAATCAAAGGTCTAACAGTCAGCCCTATGTTTCACCCTGGGGTGTTGCGGGCATATTGAGTGGCTACCAAACCTGACATATGTAAACAAATACCAGTACCAGTCTCTTTGACACAAACTGTACTTGATTTTCAATTAGTTTTTGTGTAATGAATTTAGTGCATGCGTGTCATTACCATGTCAGTTACAATGCTTAAAAAGCTTAACCAAAAGGACAGTGGAAATGACAGGTTATTTCAAACAAAACGGATTGCCAAATATGGAGTGAAAAAGATAATAGGGCATTTTCATACCTTTGTAATGAGGTAGTGGTATCCTGCACTTCTGATGTGAAGTGTTATTTTGAAACCAGCCAAAAGAATATTTGCTCCTTGTCAAGTAAGCAAGGGAAGTGCATTTACGTACAGATGTAAAAGTCATTTCCAAACACAGTCATGACAAAATCTTTGATAATACATTTGCTAGAGAAAATATAAATAACAACCTTGATACTTAAATTACACACAAAATAAATTCCATTCTCTTTACTTACAAGTAAGGGTTGAAGTTCACATGCAAAGGGATTGAAAGTTTTGCTCAGTTGATCATCACAATAATCAGAGAAGTCATAGTCCATGTCTTGGAACTGAAAATGTGAATGAAAAATTATATCAAGATAAAGGTCACTTACAGACTAGTTCATTAAATCTTACACAAAATTGAAACCTGTCACTATTAGATTGTTTCTCCAGTCCAAGAACATAAGAGAAGGGGGGGGGGGGGGGGGAGAAAGAAATAACCTGCTTAAATATTTACCAAGTTATTTTCTGTTCACATAATTCTGGTATGTATTGTGTTTTCATAAATCTACCTGTGAAGAAACATACCCACCACAAATTATAAAAGACTTAAATTCTGACTTGGGATTTTGATTACAAAGACAAAGGGTATGTGCTGTACATACTTTCTACATAGAAGCATATATGTAAAACGTGAAATTGGCTGAATGGAAAAATATTCAGGTCCCCTGGGATTCCACATTTCACAGTATTACCACAGATTTAATTACTTTTCATTTATGTAGGATTTGAGGTTTTCACAGCATTCATTGCCCTGATGATGGAGACAGTATGACCTCTGAAATGTTGGTGGAAATCTACCAGACTACACGGCACAATAACCCAGAAGACAGAAATCTTTACTTTTTATTTTCTTGTAAAATTACACTACTGAGTTTTTAAGAATGAGATCCCTTATACATTTTTTTTTCTCCAGGAATAGCATCTCAACAGACATGGAAAACAAAATTAACCACTGTGATGATACACAGAACATTAGCTTCATAAGTACCAACAGTCTGAAATTAACAATATATATTTCAAAATAGTCATTCCAGAAGTATGTTGCTTCACTGACTAAACCAAACTTCAGAAAGCAGAGTTCTTCTTGAGAAGTTAATATAGCATTCTCAGCTAGTTATATACAATGACTTTTATGGAACCTGAATGTTCATTACAGTCTTCACGAAAATCCACCACCAGTCCCTACCTGAGTCAGATGAACATAATCTACATCCTCCTACCCTATTTCTCTAAGTTTCATTTTAATATTACCCTCCCATCTATGCACAGAATTTATGTATGGTCTCTTCCCTATAGGCCATCAAACCAAAACTTTGTATGCATTTTTTGTTCTGTATGCATGTGTTCAGCTCCCATCATCCTCCTTTTTTGCATTTGGTTATGAGTATACATTATGGAGCTAGTCATTATCCAACTTTCTTAGCCCTCCTGTCACTTTTACCTTATTTTGTTGTCCTGCCCACTATTTTCACTCTAAGAAGTACAGTCCTTTATGAGAAACTAATAGAAACACTTGGTCAAGAAATTCCTCTTTTATGTAAACCATAGGTTCATTACTCTGTTCATAATAGACCACCACAACTCTATCCTGAGCCAGAATAATCCAGTCCACATGCTCATACCCTATTTCTTTATGTTAATATTAACCTCCCACGTATGTTTAGTTCTGGACCAACCTCCTTACTAGTGACTAATAGCATTTATACTTTTATGGTATATATGTTGTTGTACACAGATTAACATAAACATAGACCATAAGTTGATGTGTTTCATTCCAATAAATCCTGATTTGCTTAAACCTACATACCGGTATACTCTAAAGAGAAGCAGAGTGATGAAAACCTGCCTTGTTTCATATTATTTCGAAGATCACGTGTATCAAACACATAATTACCTAGATACATTATACTACCTCTGAAATACATGCCATATTTGTACTGTCATAAATAAATAGCTTTAGGAAGATATTTAATTTCAAACAGAAACATACGCATTCAAAGAAGTAATATACAGCCTGAAGATTTAAGTTTTATTTTAGAAGTTATATCAGAAAAATATAATCCATCTTGTCTATAAGAAAATAAGTATAAAGTGTACTTTATCACATGCTTCATGCTACTATAATGTGAAATAAAGAAGAAATAAATCCTCGTATATGCAGGTGTAAGCAATGAAATACAGTATTTATTCTCTCGCATACAATGAAGGAAAAACAATTGTAAAACATATTATTTCTGTAAGAGTGCAATAAATTAAATTTATATGCCCTAACAGACCCAACAGAAAAGGTATCACCCTCTTCCTTACACCTGAGGAAGAAGACAGATTCTGTCTTTGAAATATTGTGTGTTGTGTTCCGAGTCCAAAATCCCAGTAATCTGGTTAAAACCCTTTAGAATCAATTAAATTTATACTCATCACAAGCTACAAAACAAACTGCAAGCAACAACTCACCTGTGCATCTGTTTCGTCAATGTCTTCATCACTGAGGATGGGCTCATATTGTTCCACAACCATGATGCCAGGCTCATCAGGCGGAATGGGTGAGCCTACAGGTGTGGCCACACTGCTTACTGCAGTAGGTGGAGTAGATGGTGGGCCATGGATAATATTATTTGGACTAGACACAGCTGAAACTTTAGCAGGAGAACCAGCTGCTGGGACAGAATTAGGAAGGGAGGGCGTGATGGATGGTTGGGTCTTCCGCTCTACAGATCCTGGCTTGGTGAGTGGAAATTCATCCTCAGTTTGCTCCAGCTTTATAGCTTGATCAGTGGCTGATAAAACTTCCTCTGACACTCCTGCAACTTCTGTGTTCTTGTCAGCTACCATCAATTCAGAAGTCTCAGTCTTGATTACTGGAAGAGACTCTCCTTCCAAATCTGCCTCCGTCTCTGGGATCTCACCTTCCGAGATGGACTCGACATCACCAGGCGACAGAGACTCAAACTTCTGCTGAGCACCGGATGATGGCGTCGGCGAACTCACTTCTGCAATGGGACCAGCGTAACCTTTTGGCCTAACTACAAATCCTAACTCTAATTTAATCCTAATCCCTTTTACTGCCCTCAATGTATCCTTCCACTTCTTCGCCAGAACATTTTGACTGGTGCCTGTAAATTTGTCAGGAATGATTCCCCCCTCCAAGTAACCTCATATTCACTTCAAAACACCAATTAACAGCTGCCTGTAACACTGTACAAGAAACAAAAACACAAAACTCAAAAGTTGAGACTGATGGCTATTAAACACATCAAATTCACGGATTCTCAATGACTCCCTTCACTACCTTTGTTAAAAATGGTTTATATTTCCACTTGTAACTGACACAGTGATTGCCACTTATGGGACAGAATCCCATAGACTAACACCACGAAGCACTTCAGAGAGAACCTGACGTGTTTTCTTGCAACTTTATGAATGTTAGAAAACTAACAAAAAAATAACAAAAAGAGAACTCAAGGGCTAATGGAACTCACAATGGCACGAATTTAACATCGGACACTGCACTGTCCTCACCACATGTTGCATTTCACCACACAAATAAGCATCAGCTGTGAAATCTTGCTATTATCACTGAACTATGAGTTCAGCCATGATATATATAGATATAACACCATATAATTTCAATGCTGCACCACTTCCAATGTGATGCTCTGTTGACACATTGCACATTAGCATGGAAACACCATATTGCTATGAATATAAATGTGTATTTTAGAAACCCCAAAATAGAACCTTCCCCAAAATATAACCTTCCACCAAAACTGCAGTGAAAGCACACACATCAAACTAACCTGTTGTATCTCCCAGATAGCTATAACCACACAATGGCACTGTGGTTTCAATGTGACTGCACAAATGAGTGTTCAGTCATGCAAATCACATACACTGTTTGACTGAAAAGCAAACCAGTTGCTTCATGCAATGAATTCCTAGAGAAAATCTTACATTCTAGACAATACAGCATATATCATATCTCTAAATGCTTCAATCCACTCCTGTATCATATCACTATATCTAAAAAGGTTTTGGCAGCAAAGTCTAAAGCTCTGTACAAGAAAACACTCAAGTAAAGGCCATCAAAATAGAGTAATTTAAAAACAAAGTTAATTAACAGCCATAAACATCACATATTTACATTCTTTATTTATCCAGTGTTTCCTTATTTTACATTCAATTTTAGAAATCACTACCAAAATTGTTAGATGCTTCATACTTAACGCTAATTATCTACTAAGAAATAAAATATATCAACACCTTAAATAGAGTGCCAGGCAGCAGATCTTTCTTTGTGAGAAGGGCCTCCTAGAAAAGCTCAAGATGTGCTGTCTGGCTAGAAGCATATCTGTATGCACAAATTCACCAATGTTAGACAGATACCTGTAGGTGGAGGCCAACCCTATCTGCCTCTGTCTCTATGTCTGTGTCTATGAGTCTCAATCCAGGCACATGGACGGTCGTCAGGCACATGAAGCCACCGAGACATGAGTCTCCTGCCCTCAACTCGAAGACACAACATTCGGCCTCTGTCTGATTCAAAAACACCGACGATCAAGTCAACAACAAAGAATGTACCTTTCTTCACTTTGATGCCCTCACTTCTGCTCGGCGATGCTGAAGATGGCCACCTTGGTGCCATCTGCTGCTGAGGAAGCTTGTCTTCTGGTGTGATGGGGCCACCTGGTGGCTGTTGAGGGGGAGGAGTGTGAGGCCTCTTTGGAGAACGCAGTGCTATGCCAGATGCAGGTGAAGGTTGTGAAGGAGGTGATCGTGGCCTCTTCCTGCCCGGAATCACCTCATCACGTTCCTGAGACATTTCACGACCAGGACCAAGTTCCCAGGGTTGCTCTGGAGTCTGATGAAGCAATGATCCCTGTGGCCCAGGTGGTGGACCCTGGCTCCGCTCCCATGAACCATCACGTGGTTTGCGTTCGCCACGGGAATGTGGCCTGGCCATCTCATGGTGATGTGATGGTCCTGGAGGAGGATGAGGATGCATGTGTGAGGGAATCCTATGCAGATTTCCTGGACCTAGGCCTTCATGATGATGGTGAGGGTGATGGTGAGGAGGTGGAACCACATGTTCTGAAGGTATTGGCAGCAACGGAGGGCCTTTGGACTGAGGGTGTTCAGCCCTTTCTGCCCATGGCAATCGTTCCACCGTCAGAGAGGCATGTTCCCTGCGAACCCCACCCCATCCTGTACCACCACCCCCACTACCACTCCCACCACGATCCCAGTCCCGCTCACGAGGCACTTCCTGATATTCACGTGCACTGCTACTACTCCTTTCCCGCTCTCTGTCTCGTTCCCGATCTCTTTCACGTTCCCTATCTTCTCTCCGTGATCTCTCCTCCCAGTCCCTGTCCCTTTCCCTATCAGCCTCTCTGTCCCTACTCCGGTCTCTGTCCCTGCTTCTATCCCGATAGCTGTCTCTGTCCCGATCACGCTCCCTATCGCGATCCCTGTCCCTATCACGTCTATCACGCTCCCTTTCTCTTTCCCTTTCCCTGTCACGTTCTCTCTCTCTATCACGCTCACGATCCTTGGCTCGATCTCGTTCCCAAGGTAACTTCTCCTCCACACCTCCACTGCTCTCCCAAGGCAAACGATCCTCCTCATATGGTGGCAATGGCCGAGGATCTTTGGGAGGTTCATATGATTCTCCTGGACCATGCAGCACAGCCTGGAAGTTAAACAAAACACTTTAAACATCAAGCACATCAAAGTCCAACAAGATTCAATTTTCTAAAAATAACAAAATTCAAATTTAAAAAAATAACAAAATTCAAATTTCTAGAAATAACAAAATACCCGAGCCTGCTGTGGCCATTCTTCTCGATATGTATGTGGAGGATATTCTGGGGGTGGCGGATGGTATTCTCCAGAGTAATTACTGTTGTATGGATCTGGTAGTGTGGTTTCTACCATGTAACCACGGTCCACTGCTGGAGCCAAGTCTGCTACCTAAAACAGGCAAAAAAAAAATCATGCATTTATTTTCTCAACATCTGCAATTTTCCACTATACTAGATTTTTTTAACTTCAAAGACAAACTCAGATGCTGACCACTCACCCCTATCTAGAATGAGTAGGAGCTATACATCCTTTGGCCCCAAGCACCCACATGGCACGTAGTGAGGCAGCTTTACTTTTTTCTATTTATTACACTACCATAAAATATTACATAAGACTATATAAAGTTTCACAATGTAAAGACTTGGTAGTAAAAGTAGGTGAATAAATGACAGACAACCTCTTCAATGGAACATATTCAAAATATGGTGATAATGCACCTAAGCCCTTTAGCACATACCCTATTAGATATTTCACAAAATTTATCATCTTACTAGACTGAACACAAATATAAAGGAAACTACATTAAACTAACCTAAGCTAAACAGTTTCCTCCACAAATGAGAAATATTTGTTACAATTTTGTTAGTACAATGGCATGTTGGTACAACCATGCGCAAAATACTTGGTGTGTGACTGATTGTTATGAGTGGCTCATAATGGTTGACCACTCCTGACTGAAAACATTTATCTCAGGTTTCAGTTCTGGATACCACTTAAAGTCCTGCATTTGAGTCCACAGTCAAATAGATTTTAAAAGACTAGCAAAACTGCTATCAATTTCCTGCAACTGATATTGCCCACATGGCATGTTATTTTCTGATTACAACAGTGTAATTAAGTCATTATGTCAGCCAAATGAGGCATAAGTAACTGGTCACCAAATTGTAAAAATATACTGAAGATTCTATTTACACATCACATTATAGCTGAAAGACTGGCATTTTGGCTCCATATTCAGGCTTTGTGTTTCATTGTAGGCCCAAAAAATCAGATATCCTGATGCTTTCTGAGATTTTATTCAGATCCTCCAGGCAAATTTGTAATAGCACCATCAATATGGCACAATAACTTTCTTCCCTATCCCTCCCCTTCCACCATTCTCAATTATCCCTCTCTGTTACACTAACAACACAGTTCAACAAACCTGCGCATGCTGCTGAACCCATTCTGCAGTAGCTGAGTTGGTGACAATAGCATCTGTCACTCTAGGGTCTGCTGGACAGGGACCAGGAGGTGGGACTGAATGAGTTATCAGCCCTTGGGGAGGGGGTGGAGGAGGCTCCTGTACAGACTTGGTGAGGACCCCATATACAGCCAACGTAATTGTTGTATACCACCCACGCAAAACCAAGCCATCTGTGGGAATCTGTAAAAGGATAAAAAATCATTATAACAAGGAAAATCATTCATTAAAGAACCAGCATCAAAGAAAATCCAAAAAGTCTTAGTTCCCAGGCTTTCTGGAGAAGTGGTTTGATAATGTATTTGAATTCCCTAGCTGTTACAGACTGGCAACACATAATTTAAAATCCACTATGAAATAACAATGAAGTACTAACATAAAACAATAATTATGTTCTTCCTACAGTATCATAAGCACCTTCCCATGCAGATGTCCAAGTAAGTTTTGCAATACTCACCCTTCGATCACATTCCAATTGAATATTAACATTCTGCTTATATTCTAATCCTCCAAGACTTTCAAATGTAGAAGCCCCAGGTTTGCTCAAATCATTTACAAAGAATTCTATTTCAAATTGTGATGGATTTGTTGCTCTGGAAAAATAAATGTTAAAGATTGAAACATGAAAGAGATAGCTTGATACATACAAAAAGGTTATAACAACTATAACAATGATGTATTTCAAAGTAAAAACTTCAGTAAATTCAGCATGTAATCATTCAACAAAATATAAAATTTGAATATAATTCATTCTCCAATCAGATCTGGCATTTTAAACTGAAAATGTAAATAATATGTCTTTTATCTGACAAGTATGCACATAAACAAATCCAGAGAACTTTGGTAACAGAAAATGATGAGTACTCTAATACTCACCCAAGTCGAACTCCACCAGGAAAATCTGCCTGTACACGTGCACCCAATGGGATTATTCGAACTTCACTAATAAATACAGGTTTTGGAAACTGTACAAGGTCTAAATTCAGTTCCTGTAAATAAATAATGATTTTTCAGTATATTGCTTCTGGTTCAGACTGTACATAAACCAACACCCAGGTATCTATGCATCGAAAGGGAGAAACTGATCTCGAAGAGCAATTCACAAACATAAAACAGCAAAGGAAAGGCACTACACATCAATACGGTGGAGTAACGATAAGTTAATTAACTATCTGATACAGTTTTGCACAGACACTTTTCTCTTGTACTTGTGGGAGTATAGCACCATACCGCCAACGCCGTCCAACCGGGATAATTTAATATTCCTTTAACTTAACACGAATCCCTGAATAACGTAAAGCACTTATTAAAAACTGTATAAAGGAACATAAGGAGCAGTTCTGACGCATAGACGATGCCATATGTTCTACTTGCCTCTGAACTTTCATGGGAAAATGTATCGAAAAAGAGTAATTCTGTACTGTCAGCCATGACAATCTTCAGCTTCACAGTTGTCTTGGGCACAATCGAAAGAAAACTATCGAATAATTCGATTGTTGCAACCTATCGAAAACTGTAGAATGAACTTGTTCCGATATAGAAAACCAAATTAGTTGTTTATTAATGCGACGACAAATAACTTCCGAAATTAAGTCCATGTAACAGAGTCCATCTTCAAAACCTAAAATACTCAACTAGTCAAGAAATGCCAGCACTCATGCGTGCTACATGCCCAGAGAATTGCGATCCACCATGATTTTTTATCATTCTAATAATTAGATCATAATAGTCTGACCTTTCTCTCTGTGGTGAACAGTACAAATTATGGCGCCCTGCATCATACAAATTAACCTCTAGGCAGTATTATTATAATAAAGAAATAAATGAAAACATAAATTTCATACAACACTGAGCTAGCAGCCAGCACCTTTTTAAAACTATTAGAGCGTTCTTTCAGATACATTTTGCCATAGTGGATAGCCTACTTAATAAAATACAATCATTTAATATCACTACTCAGAGAGGTTATATGCATGTAAAACTTGGTCTCCCACATAACAAGAAAAATACCGATTAAGAGCATCTGAGGACAGGGTGCTGAGGAAACTGTTTAGACAAAAGAGGGATTAAGTGCAAGAGGCTTGTATAGAGGAGGTGAGAAATATATACCATATTTTGGTTGGAAAGCCTTCAGAGAAGCAACCATTTGAAGGCTTAGTAACAGATGAAAGGCTATTATTAAAATATATTGTATGTAAATAGGGAACGCATGGACTGGATTCATGAAACTCTGGGAATTGCCTTTTTAAGAGCACTGTTGGACAGACATTTTTGGAAACTACTTTCTTTACTGTGTTCTTCATAATACTGATACTGTAATTAGATCCATCACTGGTCATCTAACTATGAACCATAAATTACTAAATGTATATAAATTATGACCCAAAACATAAATAAATGGATAACATTTACAATAACAGTGGAATTTATGAAATTAAATTGTTTAGATTGCCCTAAAAACTATACATGCCAAACAAGAAGAACATTCCAGACAAGGTACAAGGAACACAGATTATTCTCAACATTAAAAACTGGAAACACATATGGGATAAAGAAAATACCATGAAAATAATAGGAAAAGCCAGAAGAAAAAAATTGTAGATAGTCTTGAGAAATATCACATATTCCTAGAAAGCAAACAGTAAACACATATCAAGAAATTTAACACATCACAGTAATCCAATTTTCAAAGAAAAAATAAAGATACTTAGAAAACAATCACATAGCAGCATAAATACCATCCCCTCCTTTAGAGAAACATACAAACTGTTCAAAGTGTGATTTAACATTAAGACACACTAAGGTAAGAAAACAATTTCATACACACAACTACATATAAAAACGAAACAACTTACTACTAAAAAAATACTTTTTTTACAGATAACCACGTATAGGTGTGCCACAAAAAGTTTACAAGGTTCATAAAGTTTTAGTAATGAAACATTTTATTACAAATGCATAATATTTTAGAAAATAACAAGAGTGATTGGAATTCTTTGTTTTAAAACTAGATTGCAATAGCTATGTAAACCCATCATACCTGAAGATGACTGCATACATCTGAAACTTGTAGTTCATTAAACATTTAGAAAGTGTTTGTAAAAAGTGACTAGTAAACAAACATCAAGTATCTGAAAAATACACTTTGGGATGCTGTTCTACAGAATTATAATGCAGTTGTTGAAGTTGTCCCCTGATATCCATGGTTATAATGGGTGTTTAGTGTATTATCTACCAAAATATTATTACATGGCTTTTTCTGTATGCATCCAAGTAAAGATCTTGAAATTCTCACATCTGCCACTTTTATTTTTTTGTCTGTCAGTAACCTTTGTATTCTTCTTGTCTTCAAAGATAAGTAATTTAGTGTCTCTACTGTCCTTAGAATCTTCTTTCCCCTGTGTCTTTGGTTTCCTTGCACTATAGGTTAATAATTCTATGGTATCATCTACTGCCTGCCTTCATATGATCTTTTCTTTGCTTGTTACATGTAGCATTTCTTTCAAAATACTACCATGGGTGTTCCTTTTGTACATCCGTATATATCTCTTCAGACAACCATGTATATCAAGCTGAGTTTCTTCATCTCTCATTTATGACACATCTATTTCTTCTTATTTTTATGTCTGCCAATATATCACTACATGACAGACTCACAGCAACATGAGCACTCACTGCATTATATATATGTGTGACAAATTTTCAAGGATTTTCTCAAATAGTACATGGTTGTAAAAGTTGTAGGCCTACTGTTCATTTTGTATCAGACATATCATGTCTCAATACCTGCTTTCATTTGTTTTATACATTGGTATATTTCATTCCCAGTACTATGCACTTATTTTAAAATTTCAAGAGCCAGATAAGGAAGACTGATTTTTTAAATACTGAATCCTTCCAAATGTTTTATAAAATTCAGATTGTATATACTGAAATTATGGATATCATGTTCAAATGAACAGTCAGGCCAATTACTGAATAATGTTTTAATCAGTAATTTCTCTTCTTTATTGATGAGCTGGTTAAGATGCACATTCACTCTCAGAATTAAAATATTATATATACATAATTTACTCATTATATACACTTTTATATTCTTAACTTTTATCATGGTGTTGGGGCAACTTTGTGCATAATTTTTTCTCTTTTCTTTTCTTATTAACCCTTTACTGGTGATGTGGGTTTTCTGTAGCACTAATAGTGACAAGAGGTCTGAAAGACTACTCTAGTTTTGGTAATCTTATCTGACCTCAGGTTTATTCAGCATGAAAGTCAAACATCAAACATATTTTGTGGGCACTGTCTGTTATAAGTATTTTGCTGTGGAGTCAGTTTTACTAATATGAAGAAGAATGTTGATACCACTGAGAGACAACACCACCACAGTAAGGGCCAGCCTTCTGGGTAATTTCTCACTATACCACTGTTTATAATTTTGGAAACACTATTGTCTGTTCTTGTGGCGTAGGATAATATCTTTAATCCACTGTTCATACATGGACACTCTTGTGTACACCCCTGGAGTATTACGGCGACCACAGCCAATGCCAAAGCTGACAATTCCAACCTGGTACCACTGACCACTCTGTTCACACACTAAGGGGCCTCCACCATCTCCCTGAAATGAATTGTTGAACATACCAAACTAATATTATATTTCTGTTGTTTTATAGTGTAATACAACAAGAAATTTCAGGACTGAAATTTCTCTGAAATAATTACCTAAATAAGTATGTGGACTTCTAAATAATAAAACAATAATTCTGCCATCATACCACACTGAAGTTGTCATTTGAATTACCAAAATGATTAATTTTTATTACAACTTGTCAAAGTTCCAGAGCATTAGACCTTTGAAAATGTCTATAACTGCTTTTCAGTAATTTTATTTCACACATTGTAAATATTTTGGTAAACTATATGTAAACGCACGTGCTCACACACACACACAGAGTCAAAGCAAATGATCAATATTGTCAGCAGCAACTGTTCAAAAAGAAGCAATACATTCTTAACAAGAACTGAATATATTCATATATGTATATGCTAGGTAGACAGTGAAGAACATTCTAATACTGAAGTACCAAACAAATTGACAAAGCCATAATGTGAATTTAATTATATTTACATGAACCAAGTGTTCCAAAACCAGCTGACTGTCCACATTTATAAATCAAGTAGTATTCATTTACCTTACTGTATGCAATCTTAATTATGAAAAGTACATAGCACTGATACAGGAAAGAATATCAGCTTCTCATTTTCTAATCAGAAATTGGAGTTATAAATAGAATTTATTTACAAATTGCAAAGTCTTTGTTGAACTGAAACATACATCACATGCATCCCTGTCCTTTGCCCCAGCACAGATGGAGGTGTTTGGCAATGAGTAACTGCTTCCAAACTGCTGTCTTAGTGCCCTCTCACAGGCTGAGTTTTGCCACAATGGAACTTTCACTTCCTTCAGAATAACAGAGTGTTCAGATGCTGAAAAAATGACAATGCAGTGCAAGAAATATATTAACATATCTCCGATGGAAGATTATTGATATTTTTACTTTTTAAAGGACTAAAGTTCTGTTTTAGGAAAGATTTCTCTGTCCAGAATTTCTGTATTGAGTGCTTTATTTGATGTAACAAAAAGACTAAGTTTAATTTGCTGTGAAGCAAAGTAAGTATTCCTCCTTAAACAGATAGTGCAAACATTCCAAATTAAGGCGTGTGCAAGCTACACAAGCATACGTCGTAACATATTTATATTTTACTTTCAGACCGCCGACCCCATCCCGTGATGACACAGCTGGTGTGTGCTTGGATCTCAGCTGTTGTATCTGGGAAATTGGAGCCTTGTTTAGGCAAGCAAACAACATCAATGTTGGGTCTCTGTTTGGCAGGATGTCGCAGATGAATTAGAGCGATGTCATGAGCAAGGGTTGCGTTGTCAAACCCTGGATAAAGCACCACACTTGCTACATCATACTCCTCATGACGTAATAACTCTTGTGTTGATGTCACGTCGTGTTCTCCCAGTCTCACTTTGAGAGCCTCCCCTCTAGTAGACACACTGAAATAAATATCACAGTAGCATTCTATAAACCATGGCAGTTAACAAGGAATTTGTAATGTGACAGGAAGAAGTAGACCAGATTGATCAACAGTTATGAGTAGTGGAACAGGTTCAGAAATGGGAAAACCCCAACAAGAATAAGAAGCAGCAGGAGAAAAATAAAAAGAAGATTATACAGATGAAGCTTGAAGGAGAAGAAGCAAGAGGGAGATCAGATTAACATTTAATTAATAAGTAGCTTCTCAATATGAACACTCAGTAATTCATTTGTATGTAACTTACTAATCATCTACACAATGCGCTGCAGTGAGAACCCAGCTTTCATCTAGCAGTGAAGCCCCACATACATACAGGTCATCTGGCTTCTCTAACACTGCTGCCTGGAGGAATATAAAATTAAGAAGTCACAAGAAATTAAAGTATAAATCCTTTGAATTTTCTGACTATGTTCATATGAACATACATCTGTACTTTACATCAGACACAGGAGAAATAGTATCATATGACTCACATGCCATGGCCACTCAGAAGGTTCAGCAATTCCATCCTTTCCAGAACCATTTCCCTTTTTGCCACACCTTCCTTTGTTAGGTCGTCCTATGTTGGAAGGGAACAGTCCCACTGGTTTGGCTCCTTGTGGCACAAAGCAGCATACATTGGACTCAGACAGTCCACAGTAGCTGTATGGGCTTCCTCCACTGTGAGAAGGAAATTCAGTACTGTATTTGTTAAAGCTATATTGTTCAATGAGCTAACCACAATTAAAAAATGATCTAACATTTGTTGACAAAATTTTATATATTTTTAAATTCTATTATGTTTCAGGAAAAAACAAGATTCACTTAATGAACAATCTTCATTAATTATTACCTATAATGATTTAATTTCAGCAAGAGTTTGGGT
This sequence comes from Zootermopsis nevadensis, assembly GCF_977971745.1. Taxonomy (NCBI): domain Eukaryota; kingdom Metazoa; phylum Arthropoda; class Insecta; order Blattodea; family Termopsidae; genus Zootermopsis; species Zootermopsis nevadensis. The sequence goes on from NW_028259160.1 coordinate 5,742,999, forward strand.
CAAAATTACTTTCTTATCATCTGCTCTAAGAGCTTTCAATATCAACAATAACAAGCATTCCATTCTTTAATATTTTATGCATTTCATTGTAAACCTCAGAGTTGTTGGTTATTGTTGTTCCCAGTTATCAATATTTACATTTTGTAACAATTTTGGTACCAGCCAAAGAAGATTCAGTGAGGTCTGTAATCATGACAGATCATAAAAGTGGTCACAGATTCTGACACTAATAGGAATATAATATCAGACAATATAAAGTATTATTTTAAAACAATACAATTATATGTAGCAGAGATACAAACATATACTAAAAGAGAGAAATATGAATTACAAGCAGCTGAGATTCCTGAGGGAATACTGGGAAAAACCAGGAGAGATAGAATTAGGAAAACATATGTTAGGGGAGAGCTCAAGATGGAGGAAATATAGAACCAAATTGAGAGAAGTAGATTGAAATGGTTTGTATGCGTTAAAAGAATGGATGATAATGGAATACCAAAAAGATGATTGAAATCAAGATGAGTGGAAGGATACCAGTGGGCGGATCACCAAGTTAAGACGGATGGTGAGAAGAGAGGATAAGACTGGAGGAGGGTAAATGTAATGCAAGAATGAGCAGATAGATACAGTTGGAGACCTGTTCAAAAGTCAACCTACAAATGTAGAAACAATGTAAGAAATAATAACAATAATAAAGTAAGAGGCCAAAATAGATGAAACCTAAAAATTGAGAAGAAACTAAATATAAGCTCGTTTACATATACTTGTCTACCTCATGACACAAGTCCAGTATTCCATGCAGTCACAACCTGCAGAATGGCTGTGATCTGCCTCATTTGTCTCAGGTGAATCTGGTGCAGGTTCTGCAGCTACAAGATGGAGCCATGTGAATGTAGTTACCAGGAATATGACCTTTGAACTTCTCATCCTGCATGCACACACATAATAAAGTTGTTTTAGCATGGGCTTACACTCATAAGCAATCATTTTAATCAATCTTTATAATTTGCTACTCGGACTTAATGCATATGCGTTCACAAAGAATATTTATCCCATGCATTCTTGGTAGACATGGCTGGGGTTTCCCATGGGCATTTGACAGGTCCAGACTGCCCAATGAATGACTTAAATGAGAGATGGTTTAAATTAAAAATACAACATTCTGATATGAATCTTTAAAATGCCCTTTGAACTGTATAGAATCATAAGAATCTCCTAATGTATACAAAGTAGTAAAGCAGTACCGCTACATGCCACACGTCGTTTGTGGGGAGAGGCGGTATAGCTCCTACTCATTCTTGACCTCGGCACTAGATGGGGGTCAGTGGTCAGCATCACACCCTGGCTGCGCTTTACCCATGGGAAAGGACCCCGGTACCCATTGTAGAGGAGGCTGGGTGGGCCCCAGAGCTGATCTAGACGCAGAGGCTAGAGGAAAAAATCCTCTGCCCCCGTTGGGGATCAAACACGAGTCGTCCAGCCCATAGACAGTCACTATACAGACTGAGCTATCCCAACTCACAAGCTCCTAATTTACACATACATATTATAAATTTATTCTTTTTGTAAAAGAATCCAAAGGTTTTAAAATAATGTTATTGTACCTTTAGATAAAAAAGGATACTCCTATCACACTATTTGTTTTCCTATTGTTCTTCACATTCTAACTTGCAATCATCTTTATTTTCTTTCTTCTATTACTGTTATTTGGTCTCCGCATGTGATGTCACTGCTTTGCATTATGTAATTATGACTTATAATTTCTGCAGTACTGTAAGCACATCAGTTGTAAGCTGTGTTGTGCTGTGGAAAGCAAGTGGGTCACTTGAGAGTCACCTTTATGAACAATGTAACCAAAACTGGCGTCATATCTGATGCCAGGTAGTAAATAAGCTGTACGCAAAAATTACCTTAAGATGGGGGGGGGGGGGGGGCAGTTACTTTTATTTAAGGGATGAATTGGACTATCGTGAAGAAACTGTGTCAGGGGTGGACTTGATTTCTTGCCACCCCTGGACTGAATAATTTGCTGCCCCTTGGGAGGAGACATCTCATGGAAGTATCACATCAAGTGAAAAAGTAATACTAAAAATTTGATTAGAGTAAATGTGTGTGTACAATTTAGTTAGACAAGAAGATATTGCTTATTAGAGAAACATACTAAACATAGTTGTAGTCACTGCTAATCCACGGCCTGCCTTCATAGCAGCAAGATTCATGACTGTCCATATTTGTTCCGTGGCTTATTCTCATGCATTTTTCCAATCTCTGAAACTTCCCCCCACCCCAAATTGCGACCCACTACTAAAAGCATGGCACTGTCCTCAGCATACTGTGCCATCTACTTTTTCAGTGAATGAGCTAAGTTCGAGGAGTTCTTTTTCCATTCATCAGCGACCATTTAAAGATGGATTCCGATAGATAGCGCATTTGATCTTTTATGAAACCAGCTGTTACATTCTGATCAGCGCCATATTTTTAGACGTAATCCTTCATAAAGCAATTTAGAACCCAATCCACTGCATGTTAATCAGTTTTAGTTGCTGTGGACGAAAGGGGTGCGTACTTTCTTGCTGGGATGACACAGACGTCTGCACTTAAAATGCCGACACAGATGGTTAAAAATGACATGTGAGACATCAGTATTATCACGAGCGTTATTATACATTCATTATTATTAGTGTCACTTGACCTGATCGTCTAAAGAAATGCTCAAGTTTACGCGTTCACTTCAATGTTTGTTCTGCTCTTCAGTCTTATCTTTATTTGTTTAAATTTGTCAGTCTAATCACAAAAGTTCCTATTAAATATTAAAATATTAAAATATTACTATAATTAACATTTAAATATTTAAAATATAGAACTGAAACATGTCGTGTAAAAAGTGTTGATCTAATGTAAATCGAACATTTCGATAGAGATCATCATTTAATATATTTTAAATATTTAAATGTTAATTGTAGTAATATTTTAATATTTAATAGGAAGTTTTGTGATTAGACTGAAAAATTTAAACAAATATATATTTTCACAAAATGACGCAACTTTATCATCTTATCTTTATTGTTTTTCAATATTCCGCCCCACTGAAATAACCTTTTTCTACAGTAAATCATTCTCACACACACTTAAACGCAACAGGCCACAATAGAATTGTATACAATTTACTACTTTACGCAACAGTAATCTGAAACAAAGGACGTGTCTCGTTTAGAAACACTATTGTTTTACATTTGAATATGTATGTCATTTAACAATGTCAGTGAAAATTTATTTTCCTATCACACTCTGAAATCTGATACTGAATATTTGTATCTTCTCATCAACAGAAACTGCGAGTTTCCGTGATGATGTATAAAAAGAAGATCTTTCAACCTTTCCGTTGTCTTAAAAGAGTCCACATAAGATGATTTGTATCTGTTTGAAAATGCTGAATAAGTTTCATTAAATTTGACAGTAACATATGAACATTGAGGTCTAATTATCTGTACTCTTGTTTTCAAAGCTTACAAAAGACTCGTAAAAAGGAGCATATAATTGTGTGTGCGTCTGTTATGTTCCCCCCGAAACAGTACGAATGTATTAATCTTTATTACAATTAGTGGGAGGTTTACCTCACACTCTTCCTTACAAATCCCTGCAGTCTGTTACACCAGTACGGCGCTCATATAATTTTGACGTAAAGGAAGGGAAATGCCATGTAGAATGGAAGATACTGGAAATTCATTCTGAGAAAAATTTATGTGACATTATTTAATTTAAAGTGCTTTAACCTTCCATTGATTAAGGCAAAGGCAGAAATGATAACAAACAATAATCACACAGCCCGGTTATCTACTTCTGTCCACAACCCACACAACACTATTTGTGTGTTGTGTTATATCTGGGACTTAGAATAAACCGTCCTTATTTCCCTAAGCACCATTAATCAAGCGACTTGTAACGGAATATTTTCCTGGACACAAAAACCGAACTTTGAATAACACGTCGGTAAACTTCGCCATTAATTTGCTGAAGACTCTCGTTTAACCATTTGTTTTCACTTTAGAAACACCCCCTATTTGGCTTTGGTACGGAGACAGAATAAGAACCACAAAGATGATTCAAATTTCATTTAATCTGTAACAAAAATGGTGGTTCCAGCCGACCGGTTTCGTTACAGAGTCATGCATTCTCCTTTACTACGCTCCCTTCTTCGATATTATTCTTCATTCGTCATTTATGTTCTCATTCCGTGCTACGTGATCTTGATTAGCGTCAAACACTAACCTGATAGCCTGAAGTACTTAACCTAGACTCAGTTTATTTACTTTGCTACAGTTTAGAGCACATTTTAACATAAATAATTTTAACTGCCGTTTTATTTACACTTATAATTTTCCTACGTTAAGCTATTTTCTTGTTACGTTCGTCATTTTTCTTTAACTTCTAGAATTCTCACCTACAACATAAATAATTATAAATGTAGAATGGTACGAACATGTAAATGTAAATGAAACCGCAGTGTTACTTTTGAACAGCACTGGCATCAAGTACGGAATCGCGAAACCATGACCGCCCTACTGCAAAGAGTGACGTGGTTTTCTTCTGACAGTGAGATATAACATAAACACGAATTAGTTACTACTTGTTTACAATTCTGGGTATTAATGTACAGTAATAGGGATTAATTCCCTTGTGGTACTGGCATTTACTGTATAAACCAGGTGAGGATCGGGGACCTTAAGTGACCATGCTACAAGCAGAAGTGTGGTTATTATCTGTGAGTGCGATACACCACATACTACGTCAATCATGTTCCGCGTTCCAGAGTTACATAACAGATGTGGCTCCACGGGTCATCCTAGTACGCCCACTAGAAGGCCTGTAATTTGCTACAAAATGCATCCTGTGTTCCAGTGGCGGAGCGTGACTTTTTCAAAAATGTTAGCCAAATCCCAAAAGGGGGGCCATGAAAATATTAGCAAGAGTACTTCATCTTCATGGTACACAATCACAACTTACAACACACCACACTCGTACGCAATTAAAACCAAGAGAAATGCAAGGAACTGAAGTCCAGAAGAAAACCACGTGAAACCCATACATAAAAGTGGGTTTATTTAGCTCAAACTCTTCAACGCCGAATGATAGAATGATTAATGAATCGGAAAGAATGTGAAAGGAAGCGATCGCTGCCAAATTTAATGTACTATCTTCAGAACAGCTGGCCTCCTGGCCGGAATATGGACACGGGACCTCCCGACTACGAAGCAGTGTGCAGATCAATCGACCGCGACTCTGTGCAACTTTCGCAGCTGATAAAGCCCTGTGAAATAATTTCAATGCAGGAATATCCTTAGCGAAAATTGAAGAGATTCACTCATATTTGTCGATGACGTCAGGGGAAGGTCACGCAAGCATCCTCCTCGTCTAGCTCACTTTTCCTCTCTGAGAGACCCACTGACCCACATCCAAGAGGATTTCCCTTCTCTTGCACAACGCCCCACCCCCTCCCAGCCTCCGCGCCGGTAGGAGTGGAAATGTGCGCTTCAAACACGCATTTTCTTCGTGATTTCGCATCCCGCGTTTGTGAATTTCTCGCAGCCATTTTTTTCAGGACTAATTATTGGACACAAAAATGATACTTTCTTTGTATTTCTTCCAGTTTCAGAAATGTTTCACTTAAGAAAGGAAAATGGCCGATACATACTTCGTCTTTTAATACACGCTGGTCTATTTACTTTCGACTTCACTATTATAGCAATAATTAACTTATTACCAACTTTCCTTTTCTTTAATGAACAGTATTTGTCAATGCCGTAAACAATGAATTTGACTAAAAAGTATTTTTAAAGAATCAGCTTTTCATACACAACATCATTTATTCAACATTTTAATAAATGAATTTAAAAATGACATATAATTGAATTTCGAGTTGAAAGACCGTTCCATTATGTGTTGATTAAATGCATCAAGTGTAAAGAATGTGTAAGCAAAACTACAAAACACCAAAACGAAAGACTCTTTGATTAGAAATATCCATGACTGACTTTGAACGTTCTGGATCGGCTTGGTATGGTTTATTTGAGTGCCAGACGCGGTACATGGTCTGGTGCTTATGAATCTTTATTGTTTTACATTCAGAGATAATAAATTTAAATAACGGATACAAAAATACCATCTGAAACTTCCTAATGTTACAGCCTGACGTGAAATAGGGTCGCCTTTACCGAAAAGAACTTTTACATTATAAAGACAAAAAATTGAGATAATCGCACCTCTCCTTAAACGTTTGAAGTTTTGATGGCGGTGGAATGTGTCTTCTGGGGTTGTGACCGTGTGTGTGGCGTCTCCTTGAGACTGAGGCGATACGTTCCTCTAAAACGTCATTAACCATCTAAAAGAAATACATCACACATCACCATAGGCGAATATCTCTCAAACTTCTTGATATTGCAGCAGACAACTTATGATATCAAGAGAAGGTTTCTGTTGAATGCTTACAGTCAGACAAATGCTAAGAAGTTGAGGGCACAAATGAGATTTCAGGGTGCAGTGAAGCGAAGAGCTGAGGGATAGAGAAGGACGGAAATGTAACAGATAATTTGATGGTTAAGAAAATTACAGATTATATAAAGGAATATCAACAGAAATGGGGAATTTACGTTGTTCGAGTGTCAGAGGGCAGACTAACAAATAATCCAGGGGCCATATAGGCCAAAAGGAACGAGGGATCTGGAAAAACCAAGTAGCTCGAGAAAGGGTAAAGACGGATCATAACGCACCAAACAACCAGCACTTAGAAACGAACAATCAGAGAATCAATAAATCGAACAACCAAAAATTACTGAACGAACAAACAACTAGAGATCAGACAGAAATAATCGGGCAACCAAGGAACCCAGCAGCCAGTTAGCATCTGAACATTTGGCCCGAGGACAACTACACAGGCGGATCTTATGCAGTGTGGCACTGGAGAATAGAAAACTGAAAACTACAGACTGCAGAGAAAGTTCAGCTGTTGCATCAGCAGACAGGGGGAACATAAGTCCCCCCGTGGGTTTGATGTCGATTTTCACTAAAACCGATTACATTCTGGGGCCACTGTTTGGTATGCGGTTCAGCAATTGTACAGAACGAAGGTGTAGATCTCTGCTCTGGAGTCAGTCGCACATAAAGACGTCATCATCGGTAGTTCGTAATACAACATTTCTATTAGAATGCGAGATGATCTGATGGGACGTGTTTGCAGATGAACTTTGGAATTTTATGTTTCTTTCTGAGCGAATGTTTCACACTTTCACTTTGATATTCTCCTCCTCATTCTTCCTTGCAAGGCACGAACAGATCTTGACACGTTCCGAAATACATTAACGTCTCGTTCCATATCATAAGCGGTCGTTTCAGATCTCTGTCGCCTGCAGATCTGTGGAGGCCTATAAAGAATGCACCTCTTCGTCAGTTGCGTGTTCTGTGACAACCGGAGAATTACTTCACGCAATTTATCCTGATATTGTGAGACTGAGGTTTCAAGGCAGCGAGAATGATGATCTGGGTCTTGGCGTCATGCAGACTCGTCGGTAGATGCCACCGTTTTGTAGGAACTGTCTCAATCTTCAGAAAACCGAGAACAGTAACATCACCTCCTGATATTCTTTGCGGTCAACTAGAGGTTGTCTTCAAAACATTTCTTTCGACTGAGTTCCTTTCTCTAGCTTGCGGTTATTCCTTTCCTTTTTGCCGTTTTAATTATTATCTCTCATTTCTATTTCGTATTCGGAAGTTCCCAAATTAAAATCCTGACAAGTTTTCGTGCTTTTCCTCTGTCCTTCCAGGCAAATGCAGGTTAATAGAGGCCTACCTTAAAAAAGGCAACGACTGCTGACTTCCGCAACCTTTCTACCTTACCAACCTTATAATTCAACGTTATTCAGCCAATATTTATTTGTTTATTTAACGACGCTTTTTAGTAGCTCAGACTATATAGCGTCGAATGAGAGGATAGTGAATAATGAATTGGAAAGGATATGGAAAGTAGCTACTGATGGCAAAGTTAAATACAAGGCAAATTGTTCTCTGGACATGGACCTGTAGGCTCAACGCACCAACACTCCCGAATAAAGGACTCGTTTTTAGGCGCGTTCGCTACAAAATGCTGCATAATTACGTCTATTAACATCGACATGGCTGTCCGTTCGTTTTTCCGAATGTAGCAATTAGACGACCGCGGAACGATTTTAACGAAACTCTGTATTCTGGAGTTCTGCTAATATTTGTAGACACATCCCAAATTTCATAAAAATCGGAATATAAACGTAGTTTATCAACGCGAAAATGTTTCGAATAAAAGTTATATAAATAAAATGAATGGTTATAATATGCAGTACATTAGAATTCTTACGCTAATACTGACAATTCATACAGTTAGATGCACAGCAGCCTGTAACACCAGCGAAAGTACTCAGGTTTATTTCAACATAAAATGTAGTAGAATGTGATAGACATTCGAAAAATATGCAACTTTTATCAATGGAATTTATTTTATTTATCTTAGAAAGTAAAGTGATACAAAGGCGACCGCACAAAATCTACATTTAGCTTTCAGGTTCATGGCTGTAAGTAGCGAATCACTGGAGTCAGGCATGTAAAATTCCGCATGGAAACAAGCCATAGGCGTGCCTTTTTCCTGCGGAGACGACAGTCAAAACTCTTACTTACGTAGTTAGAATTTGTATTTCTAAACATTTTACACAGAAATGGAACGCTGAGTTGAAAATACATTAATTTATAATTCCTGATAGCCTCATCATATACAAGGACTGAAATTTTTGAAAGGAAGTACATGTAGACCTAATCAGTACTTTCTAGAACGTTTTATTTGGAATTTGTGTTAAATTCATTGCGATTTGACAGAGTACCTACTTTCGTCAGACTATTACAAAAATTGTTTAATTTTTTATGTCGTTTAAATCTTTCCATGCTACCGTTTATTTTATAAGGAACTTATTTCTTTTTCAAATTTTCTTGGAAACTCTCACTTTCCATTACTGACAATTAAAAACAATTTCACATATATATTTATCTTACTTTCATAAACATTCAGTATAATATTTATTAATTAATTAAAACTTAGAAGGCAGAATCAGTTAAATTTTCATCCTCGATTTGGTGACATCTTCCTCTATCCCACCTCAGCACTGCATACAGTAAAAGTAATTTGTCCTTGTATTTAATTAAGTATTCACCATATCGAGAATGTTTCAAACGAAAGCTGTAGATCTTAATGATGATAGATTTTATGTCGTGAATGTCTACAATTTGACTGTAGTCTACTGTGGACAACTTGAGAAATTCGAGCTCATTATAAAGTATGATTTATAAATGACCGGCACACGCTAAATTTAAATTTTTCCGACAGCCCTCCAAAACCGATAATCCATTTAATATTTTTCGAGATGAACCATGTGGACAGATATGACATCCTCTTATTATGAACATATTGCTAAAAACGTGTAAATCATTTTGCTTTCGTTAACTGAGACTCAAAATGTACTGACAGGTGTCGGTCAATAATAAGGACTAAATTTAATTTCTTTACACCAATATTATAATTACTAAAGGTTATGTAAGTCTCAGGGTATCTTACCTAGATGCTGATCCGCAAGTAGGTGAAGGACGAATGAACTGTGTCTCTCTCTGAAGCAATCCCGTAAGACACGTCAAATTGCACGCCCGCGAGGAGGTTTGGAGACAGAAATAACACGGTTCTCGATGACGGACAGAAGGCGACTGAGGAACGTTTGTTCCACAACGAAACAACTTTCTCGTTACAGTGAAGGTATAGAAGGGCGGAAGGGGGCATCTCTCTAGGAACTTCATATTGAGGCTGCGATTCTGAACATGGCTGATGAGTGAAGGTCGGAAACTTCTTTGTAACGACAAAAATAAACAGAAAAAAAATTGCACTGCAAAGACAAACACGAAAGAATTATTCTAACCGCATCTGAAGAAGTGAAATCCTGAAAGAAGTTTCAGATGATGACGATATTGAACCACATTTCAATAGCTTTAAGCCTTTCCAGATAAAAAAACCCAGTGAGTTTACGATGATTTGTCTGTTATTTCTATCACTATGCAGAATGTTCAGAAGTAGGCTACAAGTTAAGACCTAATTAACCAACAAATTAGCCATAGGTCTACATCCACCTAGCAAACAAGTTCACTAGTTGGTTAAGTGTTTTTCTCACTGTTACTCAGGCAGCCAATAAATGATCTTATGACACCCGAGGTTCCTCACCGTAATCAAAACACCAACCAATCTGATCCTGACGTAACAACTTCAGTTCAGTTCAGAACTTTACAACCTATATTTCTCACAAACATATTTTAATATTATCTTCCCGTCTCCCAAGTAGTCTCTTCCTTTAAGTTTTCCAATAAGTATTTTAAAAGAATCTCATTTTTCCTACTTTCCTTCTACATGCTCCACTCCTGATTTAGACTAACCTTCCTCACAAAACTAGCTGAAGAGTACCTATGGATTCTCAAGATTTTACCAATCTGTCTGTTCCTTCTCTTTGTAGGGCCAATTAAATGGGATAGTGCAAAGATAAGATGGTTTCGTATTCACAAATAAAACAGCATTAGCCCATAGTCTTGTAATTTATCGATGTGCCAAGAACAAGAATCAAACTGAATATGCAGCGAACTCCACTCGGCCTTCTCATACTCAGATTCTACGTATTATGATAGGTACTCGTACTGCTTTCAACATCTGGCTTGTTCCTCACATTATGCGCGGCGAAGTAAACAAACATTCGTACAGGGCATATCCGACGTCATACCTTCACGTGGACCACTTTCGGTCTGCGGGCAATAGTTGTCCACCCATGATCTCACACCTTGAACTGTCAGAACCCATTGCATTGTTTTGCAGGAAACAGGAAAGGCGTATTGTTATGTATCAAGTCTGATTAGCTGCATGTTCTCAACGTATATTCCAACAGACTTACGTCTATGCTTTTTATATCTTATTTGCTTCCAGTACATGTAATTTACGTACAATGGACAGGCCATGTCTCTCTACTTGTCTGTAAACCATATTACATCTTCGAAACAATATTATTCAGCTAGTATATGTAGGTTCTACACGAAACATTTTCAGCCAGACTTAGTATTTGCATGTGTGAGCCATCTATAACACGTATAATACGCGATGCCAAAATCTAACGTCATCATCATAATCATAATGCTGAAGCTGATCTAATTTCTTCGGGAGTCTGTGATCTCTTCGTCCCAGAATTTGTTATTTCAGCAATACTTGTGACGACTGAGGTGAGTGACCGCTTTAACCACAAGGTAAGAATCCCCGGTACCATTTGCATTGAAGACGAGAAGGGCTTCAGAGCCAGAGTTTGGTTCTCGGTAGAGGCAAAGATTTTTATATTCAGGACCACAGCCTCCCATTCAATTAGTATGCGGGGAGCTTCACCCCGAAGCAAAGCGGCCAATGCGTGAAAGGGAGATAAGTTACTACACACGTTTATACTCAAAATTTAGGCGCCTGAACGCGCCTAACGATAGCTCGTGATGTTAAAGGAAGAAAGGAAGGAAAAGAAAAGAGAAATTAACACAATAAATATAGAAAAGAAGAAAAAGGTTATAGTTGGTGACTGCTGGTATGCAATCGGATAAACATATCTACTGAGAACTTCCAGAAAGAATGCGGGCCGATTTCAACGAAATTTGATGCCATAAGCGCTGTTACAACTATAAATACGCTATTTTTGCTTTTGATTAAGATTAATCGCTTTCGAGCTAAAATAGTTTCTTGACACTTTCGTCACTTCTCCACAGAGATAATCTATTATTGGTTGGCTTCTAGCTAGTATCATGACGTCTACCTCATGTGATTGGTGTGTCATCAACACACGATAACGGATCCTAGAAACAGTAACCAGGTAGAAGCAATGATCGTTTAAAGTAAAATGGCGTTAGTTATTTTTTGTGTAAGGAGTAAATAAGGCGAAGGAAATGGATTATTACGAAAGAAGTCACCTTTAATTTTAATGATTAATTTTAATCATATTACAACAGTGAATGTTTATCGAAGTAAGCGAAACTTAAGTTATGCAGTTTTTTTTAATGTTTCTCCAAACACGCTAAATAAATCCGTTTACATAACTTTTTTCGCCCAAAATGTATTGATGTATTGATGTTTAAATTGCCACATGTAAATTGCAATTTTTCGTAAAATTTTCCTAAGTTAAATATAATTAAAATCGGTTTACCATTTGCTCTTTTTTTTGTGCGTGCGGTGGAAGATGACCATGCTCTGCGTCTCATCAGCCACACATGAACACACCTTACTTATTCCCACCACAGATCTTCTTCCACTTGAAAGCGAATCCTCTGTAACCTAGATACGAACTGTCGATTGTGTATAATTAATGCTGGTAAAAGTCATCTATTACGTAGTACCGTGAGAGGGGGTGAGTGTGGGGAAAAATACGGCCGACGAATAAATTAAATTGTGTACAATCCACAAGACCACATTCCAAATCTGCCACAAGTTCCGAGTGTTCTCTTTAGCACATGAATCTGAAGACCCCTTATGAATGATGCTTTTCGTTTTACAATAAATACGACTTGCAACAGTAAGGTCTGACGTACGATTAGGCAGTCCGAAGGTAGAACGCAGACCAGCACGAGGGCAGACACACGTCAGACGACCACTTCCTCGTTGTTCCTCGTTGTCGTCCTGCAGGGGAAGGCTGAGGTTAGAGGCCGGTTGAAGCCTATCAGTACAAGAGAAAACACAGACTGACAATATATGGGAACAAAGTAAGGACGGAAAATATTCGGAAATTTGAAAGTAGAAACAACGATGAAGAACCATACAGCAAATGTAGGCTTCGTAATTTCTTCACCTGAACTAATCATGATCATGTAAGATTTGAGGTTGTCACGGTGAGGATGATGAAGATGATGTTCTGGGTTTAAACGCCTCGGTTTCGATGGGAAAATAATATTTATGACTATATTGGAAAAATAGGGCGTGAGCATAAAAGATGTGAATGTTTGTACTGGATTAAACTGGCTTATCAAAGGGTCCAATGGCGGGATTTTGTAAACGCGGCAATGAACATTTGGATTTTATAACAGCAGGGAATTTCTTGGTCTGGTGAGTAAATACCAACATTGTTTAAAAAAGCTCATGCAGCATGGAGTTTAATTTTTATTTTGTTTTTAAAAATGTTCAGTAAAATTATGCATACCTTCACTTGAATTTTTTGCAACCATCAGGCATTACCACTACGACAGAACAATCCGCGCATCTACTGCTGATGGTGACGTCACTAAGTCGAGAATATTGCCAGCCTGTAAGAGAAACTAGTTCACAGCAGAAAACCAGGCTACGGGCTCGACGACCGGGGTTTGATCCCAGGCAGGATGAGATTTTATCTTTGCCGCGTCTGGACCATCTCTGCAGCCCATCCTGCCTCCTATAGATTTGGCAGTGGATTTTTTAGTTCGTCGGGGATAAAGCGGTCGGTGCTTGAAGCTAGAAAGCAACTCAGTTCCATCTAATGCACAGATTAAGAATGCATATAGCTATGCCTCCACTCCGCCATACGTCTACAGGGCGATATACTTAGTGAAGCATCTGGGAGAAACATTACTAAAATTATTATTGCTGGTATTTAATACCATCGTCACATCACCTGTATGCAGATCTTCTAATTTGTCGCTCTCAGAAATTCTAAAAGCATCTGATTTCTCAATTTAATTTGCATTCCACTTTATTACCTCCTTTATTTAATTTGGCATTATTCAAGACAATGTCTCGCATTTTGTGTTATGAGTTAATTTTTAGCTTCGATCATCGCATGTCTTTCTTTCGTCTCTGCAATATTCATTCCTCTCATTTAATTCTGCGATTTACAGCGTCCATCTTTGACGTCACACCTGAGCCGTATACAGCACCATCTCTCAGTTGACTTACGAACAAGTTCACCCGACACTACCAGAGGCACTGAATGATCCTGCCTCTATGCAGTTGTATATTCCAATAAGAGGTGGCAGGCGAATCAGCTCTTTCTCTTTTGGCTGCTGCCTGTCTTTGTCGTCTGAGTTACTCTCGCATAAATTACAGGGTAATATATCGTGTTGAAATGATACTGATTATAGAAGTTCAGGAGTAATGTATTTTGGCTTCTCTAGAAGGGCTGTAACACCGTATAAAAACGGTAAACATTATTGAAGTTTTAGAAGGACTTGCTGCGTCCATCACGTTTTTCTATGTAGGGTTTATTAAGCTTTCTTAGAAACATACCATGTCAATATGTAACGATTACCGACGTTTCGGAAGCATGTGCTGTCTCCTTTCAATAATCGCTCATTCTGGGTGTAGCAGAGTATCAGAATTTCAAAGTTTATCAGCGTTTTGTAAGAGTTCTCCCTCTAAGGAGATGTAAACCAAAAATGTGGTCGTACGTAGTGTTTCGATACGATTCTGTTGCCATAAGGCTCCACAGGTAGATGAACCAACGTGAGAAACTGAAGTCCCGTTTTCTATCCTGTCAGTTGTGTGTTATGCATCACTACCAGAAGCCGTAAGAGCTTCCTTCCTGCTATGATTACTTCCCAAGGAATCTGCGTAACTTTCGCCAACTAGTGTCAGGTATGGACGCTGTAGCATCTTTCACGATTACAGTAACAATATCACAGGCCGTGATAAATAGACTGAGGTCACGGAGTGTCAAATTTCTTTTATATCTTCCTGTAATTTAATTTGTTCTTCTTGACAAAAATATTTTCGTATCGTATTTCAACACGTGTCGCAATCTTCGCTTAATACAGGTGGCACAGGCAGAACACATTGCATACAATAACAGCTCACGAAATATGATGAATTGGTCGTAAGTGAACTACAAGCAACTTCATGGCTTCTGGACATTTTCAATCAGAAATCTAGATGCTGTGGTGCAGGCGTTTATTATTTCCGATGTCTCAACTGAATTATCTAGAAATCTGTGCTGTGGTGACATTTAAGACGATTTTAGTGGAAAACAGATGTACGAGTGTAGAATAAATAAAATGTCTGGTTTTGGTATTACATTTGTTTTATTTGTTCCTGTACATTCTGTCACTGAAGAACACCAATTGAGTAGGAGTAACAACAGATTTAATGAGATTGTTTATAATAGGTAAAATGTGATAAATGAATACATACGTAATTTCCTAGGCAAAAATCAAGTTCTACAGAGTCTATTTTTAATACCTTTCTATTATATTGATATTTAATAAAATAAAATAAAAATACGTTCTGCGTGCAGTCTCATACTGTTCGAAAACAGATTCATATTTGTTTCAAGGCCAACTGCACATAAAAAGTCGCAAAGACATTCATCTGATTTTGTAAACAACAGAATAGGGCAGCGTGATATACCTGTGACCTCAGTGTTATCTGCGAGCAATGATGTCATGTGATGGCCCAGGCTTCAAAGTGCTGTCCCCAAAAGCTCCAGAGACACGTGACAAGTTTCGTACCAGAGTCAAGGGATCTTCCAGAACAGCACCAAGTTCCCCACACTGAGTCGTATCCTGAACTGTGAAGGATACTGAAGGAACTACAGATACTTGCAGAAAAGAGGGATCCACAGAATCTTCCAGACTTGTGTCTCGAAACGGAGGAGGAATAGCTTTGTTCTGCAGTAGTACAAACTGAGGTTTGATCTCATAATTTTCAAAATCTCTTGAAATTATAAATGGAGGCAGAAGTCCGTACGATCCTTTGCTGGGCGTAAATGGCTGATGATGTCCAATCTGTCCTTCAGTACTGTGAGATGTTGACTGACGATCGGAATGTTCCTTCTCATGTGACAGTCGAGATGATAATTCAGGATCAAAATATTCTTCGTTATTTGGTGGAGCAAATTGTGGTTCAAGACCATAATATCCTGTGGTTAGAGATGGATATCGAGAGTCATAATAGTCTTTCTTAGTCAGTTGTAAAGACGGTTGGTGATAACCATATGAATCTTTATTTAGTGGTGGATACGGAGATTGAGAGTTTTGGCATACCTTGTTATTCGGGAGTAGAGATGGAGGTTGTAGACTATAGTATTCTTTAATATTTGGTGGTGGGGATGGAGGTTCAGGACCATAAGATCCTTCGGTATGTGGTGGCGGAGATGGAGGTTGAGGATAATAATAGCCTTTGCCACTTGGAGGTGGATATTCAGGACCGTTAGATCCTTGGTTATGTGGTGGTGGAGACGGAGGTTGAGGATAAGAATATTTGCCACTTGGAGGTGAATGTTCATTACCGTTAGATCCTTGGTTACGTGGTGGTGGAGACGGAGGTTGAGGATAAGAATAGCCTTTGCCACTTGGAGGTGAATGTTCATTACCGTTAGATCCTTGGTTACGTGGTGGTGGAGACGGAGGTTGAGGATAAGAATAGCCTTTGCCACTTGGAGGTGAATGTTCATTACCGTTAGATCCTTGGTTACGTGGTGGTGGAGACGGAGGTTGAGGATAAGAATAGCCTTTGCCACTTGGAGGTGAATGTTCATTACCGTTAGATCCTTGGTTACGTGGTGGTGGAGACGGAGGTTGAGGATAATAATATTTGCCACTTGGAGGTGGAAGTTCAGGACCGTTAGATCCTTGGTTACGTGGTGGTGGAGACGGAGGTTGAGGATAATAATATTTGCCACTTGGAGGTGGAAGTTGAGGACCGTTAGATCCTTGGTTATGTGGTGGTGGAGGAGACGGAGGTTGAGGATAATAATATTTGCCACTTGGAGGTGGAAGTTGAGGACCGTTAGATCCTTGGTTATGTGGTGGTGGAGACGGAGGTTGAGGATAAGAATAGCCTTTGCCACTTGGAGGTGGAAGTTCAGGACCGTTAGATCCTTGGTTATGTGGTGGTGGAGACGGAGGTTGAGGATAATAATATTTGCCACTTGCAGATGGAAGTTCAGGACCGTTAGATCCTTGGTTATGTGGTGGTGGAGGAGACGGAGGTTGAGGATAATAATAGCCTTTGCCACTTGGAGGTGAATGTTCATTACCGTTAGATCCTTGGTTACGTGGTGGTGGAGACGGAGGTTGAGGATAAGAATAGCCTTTGCCACTTGGAGGTGAATGTTCATTACCGTTAGATCCTTGGTTACGTGGTGGTGGAGACGGAGGTTGAGGATAAGAATAGCCTTTGCCATTTGGAGGTGAATGTTCATTACCGTTAGATCCTTGGTTATGTAGTGGTGGAGACGGAGGTTGAGGATAATAATATTTGCCACTTGGAGGTGGAAGTTGAGGACCGTTAAATCCTTGGTTATGTGGTGGTGGAGGAGACGGAGGTTGAGGATAATAATAGCCTTTGCCACTTGGAGATGAATGTTCATTACCGTTAGATCCTTGGTTATGTGGTGGTGGAGACGGAGGTTGAGGATAATAATGGCCTTTGCCACTTTGAGATGGAGGTTCAGGACCATAAGATCCTTTGGTATGTGGTGGCGGAGACGGAGGTTGAGGATAAGAATATTTGCCACTTGGAGGTGGAAGTTGAGGACCGTTAGATCCTTGGTTATGTGGTGGTGGAGACGGAGGTTGACGACCATATTCTTTGTTGCTTGAGGGAGGAGACGGAGTTTGAGGGCTATAATATCCTTCGTTACTTGGTGATGGAGCTAGAGAGTGATGGCCATAAAATCCTTTGCTACTTGGCCGTGGAAATGGAGGTTGTGGTCTATAAGATTCTTTGAGATTTTGTGATGGAGGAGGCTGAGGGACGTAAAAGCCTTTGCCATCTAGTGGCTGAGAGCCATAAAAAGTTTTGATATGTTGTGGTTGATGACTATTACAGCATCCATTCTGGTCTAGCGAGGTGTTTGAAGTACGGGTGATCAGAAATTCGTTGCTATCTGTAGGCAAGTGAGGAAAATATGTAGGGAAACTGTAGGTATGGCTATAATTGTCCGAATTGGATAAAAGATCACTCAATTTCTGTTCGTCTGGATAATATCTTGTGTTACCAAGAAGTGCTGATGGTTGTAAAAGATTGTACGAAAATTTATTTTCAATTGTTAACTGAGATTGAGGATTAAAGTAATATTCTTCAGGGGATGTTAATACAAAAGGAATTTCATATGGAAGCAAGACTGCGTTGTTTCTCTTACCACGCCGTTGTGCTGGACCAACTTCCAACATAGACCATCTGCCCGATGCTTGCCCTGTCACATTTGCTCTCGAAGTAGAAGTGGGGATGTCATGACCGCGACGAGGAAGCAATGAAGTATGTTGTGTGAAGAAAGACGAGTTCGGAGGTGAAGCGTGTCCTGTTCCGCTCTTCCGGTTCTTCCCATGAACCAGACCTTGTTCCAATGAATAGCTATTTGGATCCCTCAACTCTGACGAACTGCCGACAATTGGCTGTACAAAAATCGTTCGTTCAGTCTTGTCTCTTGTCGATTCAGCATTGATAGACTCTTCGCTTTGTAAACACTGGCACAAAACTGACAACAGAATCAGACTATATGAAGATTTTGGTAATGCCGTCATCATTCATATGAAAATATTAGCATTTCTTAGTGTTGTAGCTAGAACTATATTCTTGTGCACGATGTCGGATGGAGACGATAATGGACTGTGAGAGATATCGTCCAATGTGCTTTAAGTAAGTTGGCAGAAGACGTAAACAGATTTTCAGACACATAAACAGTAAAGAGTGAGGGTACTAGGACATTTATAATTTCTCTTCATATGTCCCGCCCATTTGCGCCATAGTGGGAGGTGTTGTTGAAAGGTCCCACCAACACCTATTAAATAAATAATCAGCACATTGGGTAACATGAAATTCTTACTCAATCTGTTTTCTATCTGCTTCATTTCTCTCTTTCTCCTGCTTTTATTATTTCTGTCTAGTTTGATTTCCTTCTTTCCTGATGCTTAAGAGGAAGAATAATCAATATAAAGACCACCATACGCTGTGAAACCACACAAAAGTATATGTGAATAATTTAGCTTCGATCCGTATCGGTCCAGCGCAAGCAATAATTTATATGAAGCTTAGATAAAAGTTATCAACGTTCTTTTCGGCACCGATGTGTCCAGACTGGCTCTGGGATTTTACCAGTCTCCCATCCAATGGCTACCAAAGGCATTTTCCTTGGGAACAAAGCGGACGGAGCGTGAAGCTGTCAATTAACCCACATATAGTGCCTGGCATTCGTGGACTTCTACCTGGACGCCCCGTACATGATGTGATTCACTACAGGGACCTTTTTTTAAATGTAAGTGTCATTAGGTCGCCCTGATGATAGAGGCAGTAAGCACCTATTAATCGTCGGCAAACTTCTACAAGATAACACGGTCCAACTTCCCAGTCATATTTAACCATCGAACTGGATTACGTCAGCACAATTAGGCCCGTGAGATCCAATTAACCATGTTCAGTGAGTAGGGATTTCCCGAACAATTTAATGGCTCTGCTGAGACAAAAAAATCGTCTTCATTTTTTGCTAAAATAGAACTTAAAGAAGTAAGTGATCTGGATTATCAAGAAATCTTCTTTTCTTTTGTTCCAGTTACTTCTCCTCCTACCTCGGCTTCTCCTTCTATTTCATCGTCTACTTTTTCATTTACTTCTGCTTAGTCTTCTTCTCCTCTCAAATTTATTGTTCTTTCTGCTTTCTTCTTCTCTACTATACTTTTCCTTCATTCTAGTCCGTAATTTTAAATAATGTGAAATTTGAGGTTCTCACGGCAGTGAATATGACGATATTGTTCTTTTAGGTCATAACGCCCTGCAGACTCGTAGGAAGGTACAAACGTTTCGGAGAAAATGTTTCCATCTTCAGAGCTGTCTCCCTCTTCAGCCCTACGTATGGAGAGAGTACGATTGTACACGGCACCACAACCCATAAGAATATATTTGAGCATCATCATTAATTTTCTTCCTGTTCTTCGTCTCTCCCGGCTTGTGACGCATTTCTGTGGCAAGATCGAAGTCTAAAAATTGCTGCGTACGTAGAAACGTGGATGTTCGCACAGAACGAAATTCAAATCCCGGGATGTAAGGACATGGCGAAAAATTGTGTCCTGACCCAGGGATTATTTCGAATGCTCATTACATTAAAGGGGTCTTCAGGATTTTGAAGTAAGAGGCAAGTCTTCCCTAAGTAAAAGTAAACGAAATTTGGTAGAGGAGGTAGAGATTCACGCATTCTTGTCGTTATCGCCTGATGTAGGCGGGTGTCAGAACTGGATGGACTGGTGGTTACTGCTCAGTGGTCAGAATAAATCCAAGTGTCACTTTATACAAGTGGACTTGGTGCAATTTATGTATTGCACACCATTGTTTGTTCCCAGTCACGACAATTTTAACATGCTATAGGAGACGCATTTTATTGGACCGCGATTTTCACTTCAGCAAACAAAACGTCAGGATTTTTACACAGACACCGCATTAGCATGTTAAGTGCCTGTTGTTACTTATGGCCGGTTCGACCGGGTGTGTCAAAGATTAGTTCTCACTTTTAAGAAGAGTGATATCGTGTCATTGTCCTTCCTTCTGACTATGGGGGAAGCAGACTCCTTCTGCCCTTCCATCAATCAAACCTAATGTTTTATCTCAAAGAATTTAGGTCTAAATTTGAAATAAACTTATACCCAAAATTGTCTTGTGAAATTCACCCTCGTCGACATTTGTTGAATATAAATATTGCATATGAAATTCCGGTGTCCACAGGACAAAACCTTCAGACCAACATCAGCGGGATGAACGAAGATCTTTTTTGTATCGATGGATTTCTGAATAACACGAGTATGGACAACATACAAAATATATTTGCTTCGTTGACTCCTTCTCTAATTCCTCCCTCATTTCTCATATTCTACTGGACCCTCCTTTTTTCCCCCTCGTTTATTGTTCCTTCACCTCCTTTCTACACACGTCCACTTTCCTTCTACTTCTTTTTCCTTATTCTTCACCGTTGTGGGACCAAGCAACCAGTGGATAACATAACAAAGTTGCAAAGAACTATTTGGATGCACTGTCCTGAAATAATACTGCATATACGCCTATAATTGATTAATTATTGCAACACAAATAAGTTGCAGATTGCAGACACATTCACTGTTCAGCAGTTGGCAGAACTAATGACTTTCAAATTCGTTATAACCGTAAATTTAATATTATTTATTTACTGAATATCTGACAACGAATAAAATTTTAGCGATCAAAATTGGGCGATTCTGGTCTTGGTTTACAAGAATATAAGCTCGGGGTTAAAAAAAAGTAATACACAGAGATACCCTCGATCTGAAGAACAGAAAAATCCCAACGCCATTAACAGCAATCGAACCTCAGCTGTCGTTCCCACAATGGCCGACTTATTACGTATGGCTCGAGGCACAAAGGATCCACACGTTAATCCGTCGGAACACTAAGGGTCCATCCAGACTACTCGTACTTGGACTAGGCTAGCACCGCAGAGACTCCGGGTCACTTTCGCCGGGGTGTGCAGACAACAACTCCACCGACACTCTAGCGAACCCCACGAGCCCAGGGCTTCGTGTTTGGCTGGAGGCTCGTGAAACCGTCCACATTTACGAAAGCACACGAGGCGGCCGAACACGAGCCTTGAGGGCCACCAAGGAATTTAAAATGCATATAGAACCTAGATATTCGGTACTTGTAGTAGAACATGACTGAAAGAACGACAAATAATGTAAACCCACGTAGTATGTAAATTCTTGTACTTACGACCTGAATTTTAAAGAGAGAGGCAGACACAAATAAGCTGATTCATAGCGATTGGGTCACGACAATTCAGTCACACACGACTGTCACACTACTGTAAACAAAGCTTAACTCTTATGGGCTTAAATTCTTTTATTAATAAATTAATCTGTCACAACTACAACGCATTTAAATCCTAAAATCCGTGGGTTTGTGTGGATGTGTCGTAAGTTATAAAACAGAGAATTCTAAATATGGATGACACAAAGCACGAGGCACACCCCAAAACCTGCCGAATGTCTACCGATGTAGAATTTAAGAGATTCTTTCCCCGAAGTTTGAAACACGACTTAACACATTTTACAGGCGCATAAAGCTTACTTTTGTGCTTCAATTTCCACGAATAACTCTATTTTCACCATCTTCAAAATTACACACTTTGCACACCCGCTTATCATGACACAGCGTACGTTTTTTCATTTGCCCTTTTTCATGGCGTGCACACAAGGAAGGTAGTATTCGTCTGTTAGAAGGCTTCATCTCCGAAACAAGGCCTACTGAACAGATTTCGATTAAATGTTTTATCGGCGGATTACACTACTAACCTCTGTTTCCAGAAGAAATAATTAGAAAGGAAGCAAACTATTATGTTCCTCACAGAACTTCTTGCTTCAATTTGATTTTTTAATCAATTTCCGTTCAAGGCGTACTGTGACTAGTTTCGGTATCTTGCAATCTTTCAACTGATGTATGGATGTGAAACTTGAGCTGTCACTTTCCTAGGGAAGAGGAGACTGAGGTTGAGTACAAAATGATATAGTCGTAAGAGATGTTAATCAAAAAGGATTGGAGAATATCGCTCAATGAAAGACTTCTCACAATTTGTGTTTCCCCCTAACATTGTTAAACGATTAAATTAAGCAAATTTAAATCGGAAGGACAAATGTGTAACACACATGAGGGAAATGAGAAATACATTTTAAAATAGAAAACAAGCATAAGGGAATCGCAGGGGCAGATGCCTCCGTTACATTAAAATGAACGTTAGATAAATAGAGTGTGAAAGTGCGGACTGGACTCAAATGGATCATCACAAGGGCGGTGAGTACGAAGATGGCTGTCTTCAGAGTTGTAGTGCCGTGATGTCTGGAAGAAGTTTTGCAACGTTTCAGAGGTCCTAACTGACTCACCGCCCTGAAAATGGAGGCAGCAAGGTCCTCTGAAACGCTGGTAAACTTCTAACAGACTACACGGAGCTACAACCCAGAAGACAGCCATCTTCAAAATATTACTGTTCAAGAGTTATTTATCTTCTTCTGTTCGCACGTTAATTTAGTCGCCAGGACAAGGTGCAGCCTTGTGTTGACACAACATTTCAATTTGAACCCGTACATTAGAAGCAGCACTTTGTCAGGGGGCACTTGTGACAAATAACAAAAGATAAGCCACTTGATGATATATTCATCTTCTGAATGCAGGCCTAGCACTTCTGTTTGGAGAAAGCGAATAAGGAGAATAAAGACACAGTGCATAAAATCCTTCCTAACACAAGATGTTTACAACATAACCACTCCTGTAACTAAACAGGATTTTCCTCACGTTACGCCCCTTCTACCAGAGGCGATGGTTGTTCCCATACACCTCTCAGAAACTGGTTCTATCCTCAGTCGATTATGAAACTGAAGATTCCCTGCGCCCTCCATTAAAATTTCAAAACTTTCATTTGCCAGAATTATTATCCATCCTACTTTTATTCGCACTGAAGTCGAGTCTGCCCATCTGTACAAATTCATATGCCAGCTCTTAAACTGCTAAACAGATTCTAATAAAATGTTGCTGGCCTATTTGAAAATCACTAAAGTTGTCGAGCGATTTTAATTTTGGTTTGTTACCGATCAAATCTAATTCCATCTTTATACAATCAAATCATTCAAGCAGAAGATGGCTGCCTTCTGTGTCGTAGCGCCAAGCAGCCACCTATTGTCCTGATGATGGAGGCATCAGGGATCTCTAAAACGTTCGTAAACTTTTACCAGACTACAAAGCGCTTCAACCCAGAAGGTAGCCATCTTCGTACTCGCCGCTGTGAGAACTTCAAACCCTACAAATCAATCAAGCACTCAGTTGAGGCTTGGAAAGTTTGGCACAAGTCACCAGCAGCAATTGCAGTGCGTCGAATAGCGACAAAAGGTAATCGCAGTGAAGCTCGGGTTGAGTTCTCTTTACGGCACGCACCATTCTATGCTACGGGTCAGCGAATTGCCACACTGACCTGGAGGCCACGGCGACTGATATTCTGATGAGGCATCTATCGCTATTACTGTTTCGCTGAAAGGCTTACAGAGCAGGGATGAAAAAACTTGAATTTAAATTCTCTTAACCTCTATCGGAAATGCGTTACGGTTTACGAGCCATCCAGTTGGCTGTGCCTCAGAGTAACATGCCGTTAAACCGTTGACCCTAGAGTTGAACTCTGACCGACAAACTCCTTCTACAGGGGTGTTATCCCCTATTCTCGTGCGATAAAAAATCTGTGACTCCTTTTTAAAAAAAACCGCAACCACACGGTTCATCGAATTCACCATTGGGGCAATCTCCCTTGATGACGAAGGTAGCAAGCACCTCCAAAACGTCACGGCTCAAGGGTAGTTTACAATTTGGCTCTCTACCTTCTTCATACATAAGGAAAGGGTACGCTAGGCCATGTTTTTTAATAAAATATATTACGTACTTTTTGTAACCAGAAACAAAAGACACTGAAGATCTTGAGATCGGCAGCCGTCGAAGTACGGCCAATGAAGTAAAGTGCGCACCTTACAGTTGGATTTAATTAGTGTTTTGTTTGGTCGCCTGACCGATGTGGAATTAACAGTAAAGTCCTGGCATCGGCGCGTGGCGGCTGTCACTTGTTTTCTTGAAGCGTGACCGAAATAACGGTGTCATTTGCGTGAATATGACCAGAGCACGAGGGCAGGGAACTTGAGGCATCTTCAAGCCTGCAATGTTCGGAGCACACGATACAAACACACGAGGGAATGAACTTCGCGTGCCATAACAAAAACAACGCTGATTTATTAAACTGCTAACAACAGCAAGAAAGACAACTGAAGGCATGCAGACCCTACAGAAGAGACAACCAACGCAACATGAAGAGATTATTACAATGATAACATCTGCCATCTTCATCACGGTCTTCTAAATGACCATTTTCATAGTGGTTTTCGTGTCGGAAGGGTTTTCGATAATTAATTCAAATATTTTTTATGTTCGTGTTACTGCTACTATGAGGGGAGGAGACCGCTAGGGAGACCTAGACGTAGATGGGAGGATAATTTCAGGCGGGATCTGTGGGAGGTATGAGTTGAAGGAGAATGGATTTTATTGGCTCAGGACAGGGTCCGGTGGAGGGCTTTGGTGAATTCGGGTTCCATAAAACATCTAGTTAGTTAGTTAGTAACTGCTACTATCATTCTCGAAACTATAATTAATATTACGTAAATAAATTGTGCAATATCTCGGAATATGTCGAAAACGCCGTGGCGTCTTTCTGAGTCTTGACAAACAGGTAGTCGTTCAGCCTGAGCGTCGACTTCCTAGCTTTCAGCGGCTTTCTAACCAACAGTTGATAATGCTGATAATTTAAATGACTAAGACGCGGGGCGTGCGAAGATGGAGAAATGATTTACGAGTAAAAAACACCGGTCCGGTTTCCTTCTGACGCTTACCATACTCAGGAATATCGACTTGCCTCATTTTTACACGTTGAAGGCAGTGTTACTGGTTGTACTTGGGGTGGGAGTGGGGGAAGGAAACACAGAGGCACTGACTGGCCATTCGGTCGCACTCCAATTGCGCTAAAGTAGGAAGTTTAATATAAATGAACGGCTACATTGAAACAGAGCTAAGTTAACCCACCTAAACGCACTATCTTTCCAAAAAATGCTTATGATATTTAATTTTTCAGCACTCTTTACCATACTGATAAGGCAAGTCTCCCATTTAATCTACATTCTACAATGGAAGTCTGTCGAATCTCCGCTACCAAATGCCATGGCCCCACTGTTTCACTGAACTGTATAAACAGATGGTCCAAATACATTATAACATAATTATGCCGCCTAGGTGTACGTATATATGTATACACACACAGAAATTTAATAGCATGCCTTGAGTGAGATTCGAACCCAATGTCCAAACAAACAAGACCCACGCCTCAGAGCGCGATGCGACTGATAAGCGTTTATGAAATACAGTAGGTCTATATTCTCTGAGCTAATCGATTAAATTGCTAACAAACTTATAGAATTCATAGAGTGACAGGCCTACTGACAAACGAAGTGGAGGTTTGAAACGTTGATTGTATAATTTTCTGGCTGCCTAAATAATCCAGTAATTAAGTACTCAATTAACTAGTTGCATAAGAAATAATTATAATTAATTAACTGCGAAATCTGTACTAGCGTAGTGTGTAAACTAACTAACTAGATGGCTTATGGAACACGAAGGTTCATCACCGAATTAACCAAAGCCCTCCACCGGACCCTGTCCTGGGCCAACAAAATCCAGTCTCCTTCAACTCCTATCTCCCACAGATCCCGCCTGAGATTATCCTCCCATCTACGTCTAGGTCTCCCCAGCGGTCTCTCTCCCCCTCAGGCTTGTCGACCAATAGCCGGTGAACACCTCTTGCCCCATCCATGCGCGCCACATGCCCTGTCCATCTCATTCTTCTTGACGTAATCACCCAAATAATATTGGAGGAGTACAAATTTCTAAGATCATCATTATTCAGCTTTCTCCATACCCTATCATCTTCTCTCCTAAGACCAAATATCCTCCTCACACACCTGCAATCTGTGTTCCTCCCTCAGAGTGAGAGACCATGTTTCGTACCCATACAAAACAACAGGCAAAATTATTTTTTATATGTTTTAATCCCCAGGTTCTTAGAAATCAGATGGGAAGGTATAT
Source organism: Zootermopsis nevadensis (assembly GCF_977971745.1). Classification (NCBI taxonomy): domain Eukaryota; kingdom Metazoa; phylum Arthropoda; class Insecta; order Blattodea; family Termopsidae; genus Zootermopsis; species Zootermopsis nevadensis. The sequence continues at coordinate 5,769,703 of NW_028259160.1, forward strand.
TTAGAACTGAGAAGTAGCAAGCATTTTCGGAATTTAGTCTCGTAATTTCCTCATGAATATCATTTCGAGTTGTTATTGTTGTTCCCAAATAGCGTAGTGAATAACGTAGAAAGAACATCAATAAACTACTTAACTATCACTTTTTAGTTGGTCTGCCTCAGCATAAAACGGAAGTTTTCAAATGAATGTACACAACATGGTAAGTTTTTCTCTACGTGTTGTTAGGGATGTGATCGTCGGGACGTGAAACATAATCACTCGAGCTTCATCTGTTTCGCTTTCCCCACTATTCCAGAATAAGATAAACAGATGTCGATCGCTCCTAAGTGAGAAAATGAATGCGTGTTTTTATGTTGTGGTCACTTCCGTTATTCTTCACCGCGGTGGATAATCACAGCAGGTCACGTTAGTCACATGTTCCGATCGCGTCTTAGCCTGCGGTAGAATACAACAGAGCCAGCAATGTCTGAATTGTTCTGTTCGTTAACACGTTCACACAAACTTTAGGGCCCGCCCAGTCTATCTCAGTGGTCCCCCTATTTTCTCTGATTTATAGTAAAATAAAATAAACAAAGTCAATAAAATAAAATAAAAATTAGCCTTTTCAATAAAATCTTCTCGGGCAATCAGCCGCGTCAGCTGGTTACCGTAGTAAACCGACGTTTCGGGAACAAATTCTGTCCCCATCGTCAGGGCTCTGATGTGACTTCCGAGAATCCAGTCACATCAGAACCCTGAAGATGGGGACAGAGTTCGTTCCGGAAACGTCGGTTTACTACGGTAACTACGGTAACGGCTGATTGCCCGATAAGATTTTATTGATTGTACTCGCCGCGAAAGTCTCAAATCCTAAATTAGCATTTTGTTTATGGATGAAAATTTCAACTCTTGCATTAAGAATACAGATTGAGTGTGTTTGCGTATATGATGACTAAAAGAATATTTTGACTCAAGAGAGAGGAAGCGACAGGAAGTGAGAAAATGTCAGTTTTATAATTTGTAGGCTGCTTTACAACATATGAAGGATTAGATTAGCATGAACAATAACAAGGCATATAAAATAAGTTGAAAGTGATAGAGATGTCCGTCTTAGAAGGATCTGAGGCTCTGTCTCCCAATTTCTGATCGACGGAGCAACCAAATTCAAAACATTTAAACTCTGCACAAAACGAACGATGGTGAAGCGTAGAAATGTAGATGCTGGTCTTCTGGGGTTTGATATCGTGCGGACTTGAAGATGCATATCAACTTTTAGGAGGAACATACTGCCCTTATCTTCAGGCCTGAACCCTGCTCAACATCCAGAAGACTGTAATTGACATCTGCACCGCCTCAAATCTGATAAAACACAGTGACGTTGAACACAAATTATTTACTTGCCACCAGGAAACGAAGACCAAACTTTTTCCAGCTGAGGTAATTTTCACAACTAAACACCAGCTCTACAGAGGTGCAGACCTCAAAAACTACCAGTAAGAAAGCATTCTAACAATACCGCGAACAGTATGAGAAACCTTTCTGCCAACATAAGTACATCTCTGGGATGCTTCAGGAAGTACAGACCATCCATAAAATGTTTAATCCGTGACCTGGTTCTGTTACTGGACAGCGACATGACCTTTAGTGGGGTCAAGAAATTCCTTGCTGGATGGAGAAGGAAATTGTTTAGTAATGCTCATTACAACAAGCAGTGGATTCTGCGCATGACAAGCTGGTCAAAAGCCCGTGAATACAGATGAGTACAACTCGTGCTAAGTCGACGGGTCGCGGGTTTGAATCTTAACCCAAAGACTTTCTTGAATTGGAAACTTTAGCAAGTCTTCAAGTTCCTTTTATTGCGTAGGGGCATTAATTTAGAAGAGCCCATGGCCACTTCCTTCGGGATCCTTATTTTTTATTATACCAAACAAGAAACAGAACAGACACGAAAGAAAACGCGTTGCAGACTTTACTTAATGAAAAAGCAGTTTATAAAAATACGTAAGCCTATCTACCTTTTTATAAGAAGAGCTGTTTCACAATATTTTAAGCTAATTAAATTCTCAAACACACAGACCTGTGCCCGTATAACACAGAAATAATTTCTATTATGCAGTTATGTTTGAGCTTCACGAAAATCAGAAGTATTTCATGAACCGATATCGACCAGAATTAGCAGGATAACGTTTACCATAGGTGTTCCCCCAGCCCCGGCCCTGTAACAAGCTTAATCGAAACCCGCGTATTTATGCGGATAAAATACCCTACCAGACGGAGAGATGTCCACTTTAATGCGATTCGTGCAAGGAACGCACATAAATGTAGTATCACATCTTGCCTTCCATAATTTGTACTATTTATAACATAGCAAGCGTATATTCAACAGGATATAATTCGTATACTTTTCAGCTGATTTGTGACCTAATTTAGAATTCATACCGAAGCACTTACAAGTAACAGACAACCGTCACTTACAGAAAGAGTGTGCATTACAACGTGAACAGTTCACACCTGAAAGATGGCGATATCACTTTTAGTTATTACCGCTCAATGACAGGCGATAAATCTCGAAAGCAACTTTCCTGCTACATCGGTAAGCGATATGTTATCGCCTGTCGCTACGGAAGAGGTCTGCATGTCATGGTTAATTGCATCATTCAATAAACCATGTAATATGCAGTGAATCATAGCAGACAGTAATAACCAGGTCTGTGGAGTCGAAATCGGAAGCAATTTTAGGCGGAGAGAGTCAGTAAAAATGTACCAACTCCGACACCGACCTCGATATAAAATCTTAAGAACAATTTCTAAACCCTGTGAGCCGACGGCGGCCTAATGCTCAGGGAGATTCAACGACGCTTTGAGCCACATGGTGTGGGAATAATGCTTTGTAACTTTGGCTCCAGTACCTTAAGAATACAAACTGTCTACAAATCAATCGATTTCTGTAATAACCATTAGACGTATATTTAAATTTAAGTTATAAGTCTAAAAAGTAGGCTGATGATTCACTTGGTGGTGATGAAATCTCTTATGGTGCCATTTGTCATTTCAGCAGGTTTACCCTTATTAATACATATTGAGCTTTTATGAAGGAGTTGGGTTCGGAGTCGGAGTTTCAGTACCGACTCCATAACCCTGGTAATAACGGTTCTGAAGAAAAACGAAATATTACGTTGAAGATTTCCGTCTTCTGGGTTGTTGCGCTGTGTAGCCTGGTCGATGTTAACCAACGTTTTAGAGGTCATTCATCGCCCTGATGACGGAGGCAGTATGACCTCTGAAACGTTGGTTAACATCTACCAGACTACACAGCGCAACAACCCAGAAATCTTCATACTCACCGCTGTGAAAACCTCAAATCTTACAAATATTACGTTCTTGTAAAATACTGATTGCGGTACGCAATAATCAATTCAGACACCGACAAATTCAGAAACTGCTATTTGATTGTTTTTCTGTAAAGTTATAGGCGACAACGTCGCTCACTGCACTCCTTTGGTGTGAAGCTTACCTAACAGGAAGTTAGTTTGAGTTCTTCAGACCGCCATTGGCTCAGCCAACAAAAGGTTGCCACTGCGCCTATAGTAATGTCAGCTTACTGCTCTGGCTAAGAACGGTTATTGCATCCCTATTATGAAACATGACAGAAAAGGAGTAAAATAACTCTCTAGAGATTCTTGCATATGGCATTGCTTGTGGCCGCGACCGACATCTGTCGCTTGAACAAAACCTGATGCATCATTCAGGCAGGGTTAACCAAATTCACGAAATTCATGGCACTGGTTCTTCCATGAAAAGTTGATGCTGAACAGTTCATGAAATTGCTGTTTCATGTAACTAAAACGTACAATACCGTGTTCACAAAATCATATCGCTGTAACCACGGCTCTGAACCCTATTTATCCCAGAGCCGTTTTAATAGTATCCTCCTATCTGTTCTTCTGTCTAAGGAGGCCCATCCAACCCCGCTTTCTTCCAATTAACCAAAGAGGAGTAAATAACACACATTACGACGCCTCTAATTATGTAATTATCTACGTACCTATTCACGTTGAATTCTTCACCGTGCCTTAGGTTTATTTTATTTGCATTGGTACTTTTGTAAAACATTAACAAATAAAGTAATGTTTAGTTTGTATAGACCAATTTCCATTACTGAGAAAGGTATCTCATTTCGAATTTTTGAAGCTGAAGGAAGGGATATTGCCTATTATGAATGACATCGATAAACAGCGACCATGTTCAGAGCAGAAGCTGATAGTTGTTTATAGAACGAAACTGGCTTACAGTGGGAAAAGTTTAAAGGCTCAGCTATAACGTTTCTGGTAGAGTTACAGTCGTGTTCAACAGTCACTTTGTACCCAACTTCGTACTTGAAGATGGCTGTCTTCTGCTATACTACACTGCGCAACAACCCAGAAGACAGCCATCTTCAGACTCACCGCTATGAAAACCTCAAATTCTACGATGGAAATCATTAGGCACATTTCTCATTTTCATTGTTTAATTAATTGTTTTAGGCACACTTTGTTTTAAATAATATTAAATCTTTCTTCTTCTCTTTGAGCGATAGAGGAAGAATTAATCACATTTCTTAGTTTATTTATGACGGCAATATTTAAGTAAACGTATTTAACGACTCTGTCACAACTGAATAGATTATTAGTGTGTCATCAGCTTCAGAATGATGAATTTTAAGGGATGTGGAATGAATGTTTAAGGATTATTTCAAGATGCTTTCGGAGCATTTTTCTTTTGGTAAGACAGAGGGGAAACTACGAAGATTCAAAGTCGGGAAATCTGATTTCCGAAGCAGGAATTCTGAACGACTCAACCGCAACGTTCGGTAGAACTAATTGCACGGAGCGAGCACAAACGTAAGCTTGGAAGCCAACTACATCTGTTGTAAACATTAAAGCAAACAACTGCTGGCAGATGTTTGCCTGCAATTTGCCACCCATTAGTATCGAATTGAGGATCGTTAGATTCAGCAGCAGGCTGGAGTAACAGTACACCGAGGTATTAACACCGGAACAAGCCTAGCGCGACGGGCCATGACACCGCCGTCCCCAGCCAGAACTTCTCATTTGTTCGCGTGCGTGTGATTCCTCAAGTTGAAGTTCTCGCACACAGACTCTGCCCGCGACTTCCAGAACAGATCGCTCCAGTAACCGCGAGCGCTTTTAAGTTATTTTGTTGTTGTTATTACTCTGTTAATATTAAGTTTATTAATTAATATCAACAACGATTGGACTGCTGGACGATATGTCAGTGCCTGAATCTTATCTCACGGGCTATGTAAGAATTATATTCGTTGAACTACGTTAGAATTATAAATCATTATAATCAATTTTAAATTATTATATCTCGCTGGAATTTCTACGAAGAAGTTTAAAAGCTGTTTACCTGTACGACAGAAGGAATGTGTAATTAATTTCCTTTCACAGTGACAGGAACTAAAACTGTGTGTATTGAAGGAAGTGAAAAGACATATTATTCACATTAGGTGTAACATTTATTGCTGAGGACACTTTTTTAAATCGTATTATATTTATATAATCAACTCGTGCAACGTGCAAATAACAGGCATCCACATAATTGTATTCCGTAATTGTTATTGTTATTTAGAACAGCAAGACCGAGTGTTAATTATGATTAAAGATTAATTATCAAACCTTAGAAGTGACTGGTGGGCCAAACACGTTCACGGAAGGAACCATTTAAGAATATAAATGAAGCGTGTAATATCATTAACTTTTCCGTGAAACTGTACCAGTTTCATGAAAGCAAGGACTAAGTATGTGCAAGAAAATTATGTTCGTCAAATTAAGTGCAACCATCATTATCTACCTATCAATTCAGGTAAGGTTTTCCTTGTTAAAAGGTCCTGAAATAAGGATTTTATGAGTTCTTCAAAAAAATTAAAAAGTGCGAATGTTCGTCTCCTCGTTTAAACTCAAAACCTACTCAGCAGATGGAGATGAACATTTGTACTGTGATTCTACACTAAAACTTGCCTACAATACTCAATGTTAATCTATTTTGACTTCACAGAACTCACATTTTACATAAAACTCGAATTTGGCTTTACAAGTTTTATCAAGAACGCCTCATCATACAATAAATGTATTCGTACTCATAATTCTCTGGTATCTGGGTAAACAAATATAAGAACCCAAAAATTAAAACCTAAGAAAAACTGCTACTCTACAGCCAATATGTCACATTACCTGTGTTTTCGCAAAACTATTGAGTTTATTTGTAAGCTGTACAATAAGATTAGTTGTTTTCAAAAATCAGCAAACCTGATTTGTGAGAACTTTCCGATAAAATTGTTTTCGTTTAGTAAAATTTTAGGGCTTATACCCCTTTACTCTGGTAGCAGAGAATTTCCTCCTTGTTAGAAATAGCAGTGTTCGGATCATGTAGTATGTTTCGTGCATGTGACAACTCATGTAAAGCATACCATCCATTAACTGCAACGCACTGAATCCATTAGGTTTATAACTGTATCAGAAAATAACAGTACACCTTGCTATGCCGAGATATATTCTGAAACAATGGAAACTGACCTAATTAAGCAATCGGACTTCATTATGCAACCTGCAACCCGTTAACAGAACGCCACCTTCTGCATCACACATGCACGCAAACGTATGATGGTGAAATAAGATATTAGCTGCCCCTTGTGCAGAGGTGGGCCTGACCAGTACAATGAACGCCATCAGGAATACAAAATTATCACAGCAAATTTTAATAAACGTGCTAAAATTCAGGCCTTGGTGAGACGGCTAGCGCTGGCTTCTCATAGCGGAAACCCAAACCGAATCCCGGGTGACTTCAAACGATATACCTGGAGGATAAAATGCACTAAAGCAGTGTTTCTCCGATTTTTTCGGCTTTTCCACCAGTCCACTACTGTTCCACATTCATCTCACCACCGCCCCACCAAGTGTGTGATAACCTTGATCAATCAGCACATTATCATAAATTCGTTCTGAATTTAGGGGCATCATCTCTGACCCGGCCCTTGGCTGTGTTGGGGTGAAGATGAATTTTTTATGTTATGGTTTAGAACTTTGAACCCTTGCCACTTCCTGTTCACCATCGCAGCAATTTCAGGCTCTAAGCTACTTGACCCAGACATCTGTCAACATTCTGGCACACTACCCTATTTATGTAAATATCCATTTCACTACATGGTCATCTTTCAACAGGTGATTGTCGCTTGCATGATCAAGAAGCCCCCCTGCATTTTTGCGTCTCGAAAATTCATAACTGCGCAAACAGAAGTTCTGCATTTGACTGTATCCCTAGTCATTCAACCCACCGCACTCTCAGCTACCCATATCTTCCCATCTTCTTCTCGGACTAAAGTGGTTTGAACTTCTTGGTGTATCCAATCAACATTATGTCTTCCCCCAAACATAGTATATATCTTCTATAAATATCAAGTGACATGAATTGTGTAGAACTACAATATTGGATCCCTTGATCCCTCCACACGAAGGGGCGATAAAACGATGAACAACAAACATGGAGGAATGTTCATGAGGGTAGTCGTCGTTCAAAATTCTGGAAAAATTCCCCCCTTCTTACCTCTGGAAGCAATGAGGGAAACCACGACATACATACTGACGGATTCTTCTAGATTAGATATCAGTACCGCAGGTATTTTGGGCCAAGTCGATAACAGATGAGAAATCTCGCTGTGTAAGCTTTCGGAAACCAGGAACCGTGTGATTTGCGCATGTGGTCACTGTTCACTGATATATTCTGAAGCACGTGGAAGCCTTTTTTCATGGTCCGGTGGTTACGCGGTAATTGTGTATGTGGTCGAATAGCGGGCGTGGGGCAGACTTCAAGGCCCTCTTGAGTACAACTTCTTCCTGGACTCTTGTTCTAGTTAGCTGACAAGCGGTCAGTACAAGAGAGGCGGTTCTGTTACTTTTAAGAGGGGTAACCAACTATGACGAAGGCAACGTATTACCGCAATTTTCAGTATTTAATGCTACTAACGGTGCAGAATTAAGGTTGGCTTACACGGCGTTGAACTCAGTGCCGAGGGTGTTGTGTGTGTGTGTGTGTTATACGCCACAAAATCTACACACAAACTCCAGATAATTTAAAATTTACGCACAATGCTTTCTCAGGGTGATTAGAACATGATGAATATGAAACAGTGTGGAAGGAAGTGATTATGAACTGTTTCAGGTAATGGTAAAATATCTGTGAATTTTCTGAGGACAGGTACAATACAAATAATAACCCACAGGCCTTGCCTAAATCGAATTATTAGTCATGTTAAACTCGTGTATATTTACAATATAACGATGAATTTATATAATTGAACATTAAAACCATATTGATATCATAATAACCGGCATTGAATTAATATTCGCAATTAAAACATTATATAAGAAGGGGTCTAAAACAAATGTAGTCAGAAATCTTACGTATTGTCACGTCGGTTAAATGGAACGTCTGTGACGAAAAGTGGTTATGTTTTATAGAGCATATTGAGCCGACAAAAGAAAGCGTAAAGCTAAAAAATCACTAGATGTAAACCAGTAATTTTCATATGTGGCAGCGGCCAGCGGACCAACGGTTGGAAAATACTAATTTCAGGTACTATCGAAGTATTAACCTGGAGAAACGGATCAAAACCGCAGAAGACTTTTTTCTCCTCTTAATATATCACGAGTTACGTTCTGGATGGTGGGATTCCATGTCCGACAGGGGGAGGTCACGTCTGAACGTATTATTTCCCTAATATGTACTTTAATATTATCATCTCATCTGCTTTTCTATTTGAAAATGATTAATATAGTTATTATTTTGTCTTCACAGGTGGCGGTAGTAATTTCACAGGACTATGACGGTAAGTCAACATGGCACAACTCGTAACGAATTTAATCACAAACTGCAAAAAAGAAAAAATGGACTGCTCTCAAACAGTAGCCGGGTATTAATACAGAAATTGTTTACGTTGGCTGGGTGCTAACGTAGAAATTGCAAATACTGTCGTCGTATCAAATAAGAGTAATAGCTGGATGGGTAGAGATACTGTAGACAGCAACAGAGTCACTGTTTGTACATCCATATTTTGGCGTTTTCTTAACAGTTAGTTGTTAATTTTCAGTTTCGGACGTACAATGCACTTTTGGCACCAACAACGCAGTCGACACGCACAAGCACCACAGCCTGACTGCCACCAAAGACACAATCGCAGCAAGGCTACGCAAACCAGAGGGCTTCAGGGGTTCTCCGATCTTCGCGGACGACCGGCAAGTGGACCCGCTAACTGACGTGTCGTGTCAGATCCGGCCCGACTCCACAGACTCAGAAGAACTCACTTATGATCTGCTGATCACAGACTTCTCGAGATGTGGAGTTCTCAAGAGAAACGTATGTATTTGTTGTCTTCCTACCCATTGCTGGTTTCTCATTTTTATCTGTTCTCCGTTCTATTCTCAATCACTTTCATAGATACCCAATTATTTATCCTTCATTTCGACATATTTCTCCGCTGTTTCCATGCACTTTATTTTTTATTTGTGAAGGTTAAGTTCGATAAAATGTGTGCATTGTACTTGTGGGAAGTACAAATATTACATCGTCACAGAAAATTCTCAGAACGTACTGGAACCTAATGCAATGCGTCAGCTGTTGTTAGTGTCAAAGAACGGGATTGATCTAACTGAAGCAGAATGATAGCGTCATTATTTGTTGCAGTATAAAATGGAGTTTTTAACACAGCTCATGGGCTACGCCAAGTCAGAGAGGCCATTAAGAGTCAAACGATATAAAACAGTCGTTTCACTTTGTGAACTGCAATTACAATTCTAAGTTTTGCAGCGAACAGCCTATTTATGCATATTTTCATACAGAACCGAGTTAATAATATGCCTGCTTTAACCCTTGTCAGACGGACAGAAATAAGGATGACCGAAGGCAACGCAACTTGTCTAATGAAGGAATTCATGTCGCGGCATCACAAACTTATCATTTGTTGTCAGGTGACACAAGTTTATACTGATTTGCATAGGATACAGTCCGAGCAAGAATAAAGTGAACCTTCATCTCATTACATCACTGCAATCTGAAGAGTTATAAAATGGAAATATCGGGGATAAAATTGCCATGGAAACTACGAGAAAATAATATAAAACAATAGTACACATGAAATGCGCACACTTTACAAAGCCTGTGTAGATATAAAAGTAATTTGGTAGCACACAACAGTACCGAGGCTTTCTCCGCCAGACTGTACATACAACTTCTCCCTTGCCTTTTCATGAGCTAAAATACCAACGAAAATATATCCATTAACCCAAACAAAGATGTACTGGTTATACATGGAGACATAAGCTACAACACACAGAATATTGCATGCACCACGTGAACAGGGAAGCCTACTGCATCAACAAACATGCTGATGTAACGATAATAAACTATATTCGAGTTTAGGAGGAACCTGGTTCAAATCTTGACAAAATGTTTCCTCCCCTGATTCACCAGGCTAATGTCGGAATATACCTTGAAACACGTCCCGATCGCCTGCTTCCGAATTATATCCTATCCAACATCCATTACAATCTTCACTTGAAACAGCGTCGATAACATCATAATTGATATTCGATAATAATTTTCTGATAAATACAAAATCCCATTTCCTTCCAAAGGCATGTCTACACCTAAATACTTCATTTTAAATCAGTATCTTAACATCTTCTACTCTAAAGAAAAAGGCGATACATTAATAAGCGACTTTGTTACAGGGCTTTGTGCATGTCCGCATCTGGTTCCCACAATTCCCGGGTGTCGTCATGATGTCCGACCAGGAGCTCATCATCATGTGCAAACCACCTGAACCAACCATTATTGAAAACAAGGCAGCTGGGTTTGCAGGCAGCTTGTAAGTGTATAAAGGTCCAACACTACTTACACCAAAGTAAACCAATGGACATGAACATAAACCATTTCCAACCACCTTCCATCCTCAAAACTATTTACTCATTATTAAAATTCAGTTAATCTTCCATCTCCTCCTCCACCTTCCAAGTGGCTGCTTTTCAAAGGATTTCTCTACCTCTTGTCTCCCAGCCAAGTTACGTGCCTAGCCCCTCCTTAACTTTGCCACTTCAGCAAGCTTGTATGACTGACTCATTTACCCAGAGACTGAAAGATTGACTGGGAAACTGGGAATGACCCGTTCTTCAAGTGCCTGAGCACTGTGGGTCCCAACTTTTAGTTGGTTTGATCTGTAGACATTCGGTAGGACTCCTCGGACGAGGGATCAGTCTGTCGCAAGGCCTCTACCTGTACACAGGACAGCACAACCCAGAAAAAAAGCGAACAGACATCCATGGCTTGAGTGGGATTCGAACCCACGGTCCCAGCGATCAAGTGGCAGAAGGCCCACGCCTCAGACCGCGCGGCCACTGCGGACCCCAGAAGATTGACTAACAAAATTAATGATCAACAAAGCCCATCACTATACATAATTCTGAGCTTGTTCTGCACCTCTCATCCTGTTTGCTATTCATGCAATCATCCAATGGATAACACCTATTGATTAAACAAAGCCATTAAATAAGATAAACAACTAGGAAATGTTACAAATACATCCATGTATGGTACAAATAGTATTAACATTTGCAACCTGTGATTGTTACACTTGCTATAATACTTGTCATTTTTCTAGTCCAAATGGTGCCCGGGTGTCAGGTGTGGTGGAGGAGACACCAGGACGCCTCGAGTATGAGGTAGCACTGTACAAAGAGGCACCCCCGACTAGAGTGGGCAACAACAGCAACAGTGAGCTACCTGTGGACCAAGCAGTGCCCATAGGAACCAAATTGCAGCTCCGAGCCAGGATCAACCCAGATTCAGGTATGCTACAGTTATCTTTTAGACTGTTATGCTACTGTTGTCCTGATACAAAATAAACCCTGACCCAGGTGTAAGACAGCATCAAAACTAACCAGAAATGCTAATACTGTCATGTGAGTCAGGATAAACACTGACCCAAGTATGCTAATGTTCTCCTGTGAGAAAGAAAAGTTCTGATTCAAGTTTGCTGCTGATATTGTATGAGATATGATAGGATAGGACAGGATCAACCCCAATTCAGGCTTGCTACTTTTGACCTGTGTTAGGTTCAACCCAACAATAAGAAGCTATGTAAGATTTGAGGTTTTCACAGCGGTGAGTATGAAGATTCCTGTCTTCTGGGTTGTTGCGCTGTGTAGTCTGGTCGATGTTTACCAACGTTTCAGAGGTCATACTGCCTCCGTCATCAGAGCGATTCTTAGTATGAAGATTTCTGTCTTCTGGGTTGTTGCGCTGTGTAGTCTGGTAGATGTTAACCAACGTTTCAGAGGTCATACTGCCTCCATCATCAGGGCGATTTTTAGTATGGAGATTTCTGTCTTCTGGGTTGTTGCACTGTGTAGTCTGGTCGATGTTTACCAACGTTTCAGAGGTCATACTGCCTCCGTCATCAGGGCGATTCTTAGTATGAAGATTTCTGTCTTCTGGGTTGTTGCGCTGTGTAGTCTGGTCGATGTTTACCAACGTTTCAGAGGTCATACTGCCTCCGTCATCAGAGCGATTCTTAGTATGAAGATTTCTGTCTTCTGGGTTGTTGCGCTGTGTAGTCTGGTAGATGTTAACCAACGTTTCAGAGGTCATACTGCCTCCGTCATCAGGGCGATGAACATCTACCATACTACACAGCGCAACAACCCAGAAGACAGAAATCTTCAATAAGAAGCTAGTTTTAATAATTATCATTGTCACAATGCTGACAAATTCATAGATGACACCAAATTCACACTCCCAGCCACCCCAGTTTATTAGTTATAAAATTAAATACAAATCAATGGTTTCATTTTGCTACATGTTGTTCCTTTCATGGTCTCTTACACTGAAAAATGGACATAGATTATATGTGCTCAGAACAATACATGGACCTAAGAGGAAAGTGGACAATTTAAAATGTATTACAGAAACTTTTATTCAAAACTTTTAGGATAGTGCAAATAAGGAGTTTAAATAGGTTGGGATATGTAACTTGGATAATGGAGACAAGAAGTGGATACCTGATGAATCAGATTACCTCTTGCAAAGTAGGCACTTGGTTGACCATGCAAGAGATGAGAAAATAACATTGAAGATGTGATAGATGGTGATATTTTGGGTTATTGCTCCATGTAGTCCTTTGCTTGTTTTTCAACATTTTATAAAAACATACTGCCTCCATCTTCAGGACTAAAGATTAACTTGCATACTAGGAAGCAGATTGTAAGGAAATACAAATAGCAGACCTGACTCAGGTTTATGTCAAATGGCAGCCTATGGTATCGTCAGTATTGAACCTTTATGTTCTGCTACCTGGTGGTTGGTTTTAGTAACTTTTCAGTTTTCTGCCTTGTTGTTGCCTATATTACAAAAGTACATAAATAAAAATTGCATACTTCCTAAATACTGTCAATCACAAAAGAATTTTATAATTCTACAATTTGTGAAAGTGAATGTTATGTTTGATTTCTTAGCATGGAAATATGTGAAGCTTATGGAAGTGACTGTCTCTCCAGATCCTGATGACCCTCACATGGGTGGTAGCGTCGCTCTTGTAAAGGATGGGTAAGAAATCTTTCACTTCCAATACTTAAAGATCCAAATTACAGACACAGAAATATTCCCATTGTCAGATTTTGCCTGAAACTGTATCACACAGCTATGATGAGATCATAATACAACTATCAGAAACATGGACATCAACCATTTTCATACTACACACAAAATATCTAGGCCAGAAACACTGGCCCATATGGCCAGGATTTGTTTTTGGTTTTCTGAGATAATGGAAAGAAATGTTTCCTTCTCTCTCAACTCTCTGTGGTTTTAAACAAAAGAAACTGTACAGTACTGTATGGAAATATTACCAACAGAAGCATTGTATAAATAATAAACACCAGCCTGGAAGTTGTTAGTCTTTAACCATTCATTCAATCAAACTATAAAACCTATTGCAAGCCCAAATATTAACCTATTAGTTGAATGTGGCACAAATTCATCAAAATGTATTATTTTATTTCATACATTTATTCAGTGAAAAATGTTTTGGCTAACATATTGTAGAATAATAAATATTTATCACTTCCTTTGTTCATGTAGATGCCGTAACCGAGATTTTGCATCCATTATCCCACACCAGCCAGCTCGCTACAGGGAACGTCATAATGAGGTGTTTCTTGACTTTGAAGCATTCCTGCTAAGCACTATGAGAGAGCGTTCCACACTGTGGATCCATTCCCAAATAAAAGCATGCATGGATGCAACAGATTGCCAACCTGTAAGTTTCTAACTTAAGAATACTAAAATAGCACCCATCAACACAACTAATATACACGGTATCATGTGGCAAAACTTATCACACGTGATGTTATTACTATTCTGAGTTCTGTCATATGTGATACATTAGTTGCAATGATAGTTTATATTTTTGTATTTTGAAACACACCAAAAAGGATATAACCATTTGAGGTTCTAACTGAAGCCTATTGCTTCATTCTTGTTATTGTTGTAACCTATTGTACACCCTATTCTGTTTATCCCTCTAGCTGGTTTGCACCTCAAATGAAGAGAAATACATTTATATAACAAAGTCTCTGGCAACAGATTCAGCAAATTCAATTGCTGCTGATACTAAGTCCCACAAATGGCCACAATCCCAAGTCAGTTTCATCACCTACAATCTTCACAGTTAAAATCCTATGATCTATCTTAATGTCATCCTCTCACAACTTCTTATTCTTCCAAGTGCCAACTTTTACAAGAGGTTTCCCTAACGAATTTCTATGGCTTCCTCATCTATCCCAATCTATTGTAACTTCCTGAGTTTCAAGAAGGTTTCTGTCTTCTGTCTTCCTGAGTTTCAATATAAGTGTAATACTGCATGAACTGAAAACATAAAATAATAGAAGGTGAAGGTAAAGTTGTCCCTTGCTTAAACAAGGAAGAAAGGAGGTTCAGATCCATGCATTCTTAGCCTTAGCACTAGATGGTGGTGAGTGGTTAGTTTCAAGATCTGCCAATTAATCTCTTGAGAAAAACCCCTAGTACCCACTGGACAGAAAGTGAGTGGGTCCCAGAGCAGGTCTGAACTTGCTGCCACCAAGAAATGAATCATGGCTGTCCAGCCCACAGCCAGTCACTATACTGATTTGGTTATTGCGGCTCACAGTGCATACAAAATGTCATTAAATGATACAAGTCAAATATTGACTACACTTTAATAACAGTGATGTTTTACACTTCAGGAATACTGCCTGGATTTGTTCGAGCCAGCTGGTCATGGGAAAAGAAAGCGACGCCACAACTACTACACAGGCTCTGCAGGAAATCAATCACACCCTTACAATCCTGATGACAATCATCATAATTCTGGTGTCAATAGACTTCCTCATGCTGAAGCACTAACAAACCGTTACAACACAACCCCTTTTCAGTTTGCCAAGTTCAATGAGAATATTGAATACACAGTTCTTATGCCTGGAGGTACGTTCCTTTCAAAATCATACAAACTTACATTGTAACATTACAGTTGTATAGTGCTCACAGGGTATTCCTTGAGTAGTTGATGCCCGTTCAACTGCCATGAATTCCATATTTAAAGCTTCATTACAGTTCAAAAAATCCTGATACTGGACTATATACTACTATATTGCAGTTCAGTTTTCATAATCACAATTTAATTCTATAAGGTTCAGGATTGTCAAACACCAACACTGTAAATCTCCCTTCATTATTCCTTGACAATTACTTAGTGGTAACACTTGGGATCAAACTCACAGCCTTTCAGATATTGTGCTAGACCATCGGGGTGGACCTTTTATATTAGTGGAAATGGAAGAGATCAAGCCTGGGACCTTTCGAATATTATGCTAGGACAGTAATCCCTAGACAATGAGGGTGGCCCTTTTTATTAGACACCATTCACATGCCTGCAGAGGTCAGAAAACTCATGTGATGGGAATCCCAAGTCAGACAACTCCAAGCCACTCACAAAGGTGAAAGATATAAGAATTTTCCCTTGGGGATGCTCAGACAATCACAAAAATCAATGGTTACATTCTGGCGAATGTTCATAATAGTTACATTATACATACATTTTCTGACTTGTTGAGAAACATTTCACTTAGTGTTAAACATTTTCTTATCAATCTTACAAATTCTGCATCTATCAACATTGCCATTTCCAATCCAAAAAATCATAGCTAAATCAGTCGTAAGGAAGTGGCATATTTTCTGAATAATAAAACTGTGAGATAGCATAAAAACATTACTATTATTAACATTAGTATTACTGTCCATCTCCCAAGAGGTATGCTGGCGGTAGCATAGCTACTGGTAGGGCCTCCCTAGCCAGATTGGTCGAGGGGGAGAGGTCAGACTAAGACAGGTACCCTGGTCCTCCAGGTTGGGGGTTGGTCGCTAGGCTAACAACCTTGCACCGTAAAAAGGAAGACGTTTCGAAACCTCGATCAAAGCCAGACGGACCTAACAGAGGACCGAATGGAAGAGGAGAATTGAGGAGGCCATGGACCGAATACAGACCAGAGAGCCATAGAAGAAGAAGATTATTGTCCATCAGTTGGTATATTGTTGTGGCAGACACAGTACAGATTTGCTAACACACAGAACTGCATGTTCAAGCAGTATGGCACTATGATGTGATAAAAGAATTATATCTTGACCTGTACAATCATACATTCAAAATCTGAACGATCCAATATATATAAACAAGAAGAATAGCAATAACAAACAGTAACAATAAGAACTATTACTATATAACTGAGCATAATCTGTTATTCAATATTTGCAGACTTCTACCACAATGCTGCCAACTCAATGGAAGGTTCCTGTAGCACATTCCTGGTAATAGCAGCTGTTCTGGGATGTTTGCTTTTTTTGTCAGCATTCATCATGTGTTACCTTGTGTCTCGTCTCCACGCTATACTTGCATCAACTAATCATACCCGTTCCATCGACCAGTTAGTCCGAGACCACAAGCAAAAGTACCCAGTTGGTCCTGGTGACATTGCAGTTATAGAGAAAAGTGGCTACACGGGAAGAAACACGGTACAATGACGTCACATGAACTTTGTCAGATCCTGGCAAGAATCTGACTTATGTGAGATGGAGTTACTACCGTCATATCTCAGAGTTCCTCTTCACGAGGTAGAACTGTGTTCAGTGGGAATAAATCAAGCACTTTAAAGTTGACAATACAGTGCAGGATGCTGGACAATGTGGGATATAAAAGCACTCTCTGGGGATGGGGGGTGAGGAATCTACAAACTAAGAATTGGTGTTCAACAAAATATGTAAATGTAAGACTGCTTCTCCTGTCATGAAATTTCACATGGACAGTTCAGGATGTTTGTAGTGCTATTTTCTAGACAGAAGGGTGCCGGTTCTCAGGTGTCATGGGTGAGGAGGAAGTGGGATACTTCTTAAGTTTTCTTATTATAGCCACTGTATTTTGAATTACCAAGAATGACGAACCTAAAATAAAAAAGTTTGTTTACTTCAACATAAGTAAGAGATGTTTACATTCTTCTTTTGTTTTTTTACCATGAAAGGCATCAAAAACATACCTGGATTTCGTTTGTATTAAGTCTAACGATAATAATAATAATAATAGTGGGCTAGACAGATTAGAATGAGTTGTGTTACCTTTAAACAATAATCTTGCCTGTTGTTTTGTATGGGTGCGAAACATGGTCTCTCACTCAGAGGGAGGAACACAGATTGCAGGTGTTTGAGAACAGGGTGTTGAGGAGGATATTTGGGCCTAAGAGGGAAGACGATGGGGCGTGGAGAAAACTGCACAATGACGAGCTTAAAAATCTGTACTGCTCCACCAGGATTGTCAGGGTGATTAAGTCGAGAAGAATGAGATGGGTTGGGCATGTAGCGCTCATGGATGGGACAAGAGTGTGCACCGGGTACTGGTTGGGAAACCTGAAGGGAAGAGACCGCTGGGGAGACCTAGACGTAGATGGGAGGATAATCTCAGGCGGGATCTATGGGAGATAGGAGTTGAAGGAAACTGGATTTTGTTGGACCAGGACAGGGTCCGGTGGAGGGCTTTGGTTAATTCGGTGATGAACCTTCGGGTTCGGTAAGCCATTTAGTTAGTTAGTGTGTTACCTTTAGATCCTCATTCCTTCCAGAATTTTTTGTGATAATACTAAACACAGAAACATACAACTGCTGTAGTTACGAAATGTAGCTGTAACTGTTGAAAGATAACAGAACACAATTCTGTCACTGACTTTCTCAAACACCAAAATAAATTCTGAGCAGATGGATCAGAGATTTTCGAGAATATATCTAACGCGTAGTACAGAAATGGTTAAATCAAGACTTTTCCAAGTAAAATATTCGAGCATTTCAATTTTCATTATTCATAAATTCAACCTTTAAGCCAAGGGAAAAAATTATTTATGTATAAACGTTTGAATACCACTGTCCGTGCGTTTGTTGTCTCTTGCTGTAATTACATTATGTGGGCCATAACAGCTATTACACACATTTCCACTGCCAAGTACTAGTTGTTCCTTTTGTTAAATAAAATAAAACATATTTTATAATGCAAAGTCCTGTAAGTACTTGTTATGTGCAGGGCGGTTCGAACTCTAAGCGCAACCCAGGCTTCCACAATCGTTACGCTAGTGCTGAGACGAGGAAGCATAGTCAGAATGGTCAAGATGGTATTAGATTTTAAGAACGGGCCTGTCACAAGATAAAATAATTTTCGTTATCGCAATTCAAAAAAGGACCGAAGAGTAAATAGCTCCCAGGATCTTGATCCAAAAACCGAACAAAAATATGAACGCAGAACTATCAGCATAGCGAAGTTTCTGGGGCTCAGGAGCAGCTTAAGAGTTCGGGCTCCCGTATACAAGCCTTTGCCCCACCGAACAACCACAATTATACACACCAAAGCGGTCTCATGTACCATATCCGCCTAATTCAGAATGCTAAAAACCCTTTCGACACAACTGGAGCCACTTTCGAAGGAAAGCATCTTTCTTTAATTTTATCTCAGAGATTCACATTGATAGGTAATAGTTATATTTGGGCTGCCTGAACGAGATGCTGTAGGCCCATGCGCGACCGAACTCCACCAGTGCCGCATTAGAACTACCTATGCCATTGCGTAGAACGAACAGGTTAAAATGTCAGAAATAAGGAAAC
This sequence comes from Zootermopsis nevadensis, assembly GCF_977971745.1. Classification (NCBI taxonomy): domain Eukaryota; kingdom Metazoa; phylum Arthropoda; class Insecta; order Blattodea; family Termopsidae; genus Zootermopsis; species Zootermopsis nevadensis. The sequence goes on from NW_028259160.1 coordinate 5,788,960, forward strand.
GGTCACTGGCATACCCTCGAGTATATATTATCGTAAACATTTTTGCAGGTTGCAAAAAACACAACAGAAAGAGGGTGAATGTAAAACAACTTACCGAACTGCTGCAAGTTGTCTGAATTGCAGTGATGCTATATTGCGGACACGTGCTCAACAATCACGTCTAACTTGCACGCAAAAATCAATCATCACACTTAATTGGTCACTGAAGCCATTTTAAAATCGCTGACCTTAATGGCTTTGGCGGAAATCAAAATTTTACATCAGCAAATGGAAATTAATATCATCACACTAACTATGGAATATGCACTGAAATTGTGACTACAACAGTTTAAAATTACAATAAGTAAACGAGATACAAACTCCGCCATTTTACAATCATACACGAATAAAGAAGTTACCTCTATTCATCTCCACTCCACTGAATTAAAATGATATAGGCCTAACCTACTTAACCTCGGACTTATATTCGCTGAACATTTTAAAATGGCCTACAACTAAAATCTTCTGCGTTTCACTATTCCATTCCTAATTGCTCTGTACGAAAAAGCACTCTATGTGGCGTATTACCTCCGCTAAAATACAAAAAGATACACGAACAAGGAAATCAAAGCATAACTTTTCACATTACAACCTGACGCTGCTAGAACATTCGCTTAACTGCCCATGATGCATGTTTCGGCGATAATTTCCTCAGACCTGTTTTTCGAGTTTATGACTATCGATATGACTATAAACACTAATAGGCATCCGTAGTATTTTGTACACTTTTTCCACACGCAAAAAGGAACTACGAACATTCAATTGAAAAAAGTACAAGAAACTACGTCCTGCTTGTAATTTGCCAGAGCAGAGTCCTTCGAGCAAAGGAAACAATCCTAGAATGTCTCGATTAGACAAATCTTAACAGCATACTTTTGTTCTTTTGGTACTTAATGCTTATAAGAATCTGGTTTACTACCACGTTCCAGGCACTAGATTTGATTCAGAATATCATATTTTGTATTGTACGTAAACACCTCAATTCTCAGCAAAGAACGATAAAATGCATTCTGCAAACATTTTTAGTGGCAACAGAAGAGTATAAACTCGGTCTCTAGACTATGACCATACTAGAACTTGTACGTGTCCTATAAGCTAGCTCTCCGCAATCCTAAGTATGTGCAAGAACGTAGTCTACTACCCAAATTTCTCAGGCATTTTCCCCAGAATTAATGACTTGTAATTGTTTATAAGTTGGACAAAATGACATTATGGAACAGAAAACGCACAATAAAGTATGATTTAATTTAAACATCAAAACAACAGGGACTAAAAACATGGGGTTTGTTCCAGCACATTCCAAAATATACTGGCTTCTTGCCTAATGTTAATTTGAATAATGGATACTTCGTTCAAGCACAAGTAATATTCACATTATGTCTCTCGAAACAAACCGTCGTAATTCTTTAACTAGGCAATGCAGCACTTCTTTGAATGGTTTGTCCGCTTAGTGACCAGAAATGTCAGAAGCTGTGAATCCTATAACAATATACTCGAGTTACAGGAAATTTGACATAAACGCCAACTCAAAAAAGTCCCAGTCAATTCTGATATAAATTTTATCCCAATCTACATACATGCAGAAGATCGAAAAAGTTACAAACATAATGTATTTCTTGACGTCCAAAAACATACAGCATCTATTCAATGTTTTTGGAACAGCTTTTGAAACGCTATACCTAGGCCTTTAATATTCTGTAATTTTCCACCAACTGAACTGACTGAACAAAGGTTCATGTCCAGTCATCCAAGAGCTAATGCCACACAGATACTGGGAAGAATACAAGTTTTGTGACCAGCCTTAAATTTAAATTAAACCTTGCAAGACACAACAGGCAGGCTCGGCCATCTTCACTGACATTTTCGATTGCTGTGCGACACTTGATTTTGATCACAATGTTGGGAAATATCCTAACAGTCTGTGATTCATAAAGATTGATAAAATCTACACAAAAGGTTTTGATTAAGTGCCTATCTTTAAAGATGACAACATTCAACAACAGAAACACATGTTGTAATCATGTAAAATTTAAAGCTTTAAGACTTCTTGGGTGATTTACTGTGTAAAAATTACATATCCCATACTATTCTCACATGGCAATCACCCGAGAAGACATCACTGCGACTGATGTAATCGACTGCAATAAAACTAACAGAAAATTATGATTTTTCTGTTCTGGACTGCGGAATGTAAATAATCCCCGATTGTGATATTCTGGATTATGAAGCCTTGGTGGTTACCAAAGTTTTGGAGGAATGTATCACTTACACCTTCAGGGTAGAAGACGGAGGTGACAGGATCTTTCATATGCTGGTAACCTCCTATAATAATACTCAGTGTCATTCCTCAGAGACTACAATCCAAATTTCACTGTTGTGTAAACCTGTAGTATAATGATAAGAGATTTATTTTTACCCAGTTCAAGTAAACACTTTTCAGCACCGCAAATTTCCTGCAACAAGCTAGTAGTAACACATTATGCTTTCAAATGTTATCATTGAACAACTCTCTGTTATTTTAATGTTTAAGAAAAGTGAAGACTTTGATCCTTTTCAGTGTAAATCTATGAGTTAGCAGTGTTAGCCTTTACAAATTGTCATGATATGAATTATAAGCCTTTTATATTATTTAATTGCTTTGAAGAAATAACTTAACTAATTTAAGACTTCTTTTTCTTCCATTTGAACTCATTCAACTACAATAGGATGTGAATGAACTTCAAGAAAATATACAATGTTGATATTACATGACTAAAACAAAGAATAACTCTTGTCCTTTATAAAAATAATTGCCCTTGATTAAAACATGACATTTTCAATTAAACAAAAACAGCAAATTAACTTGTCATTAATTCATAAGACTAGTTCTTCCAGCATGTTATTACAGTATGGAACTCAACAAAACAAAAACTGCTGTTTTTATTGAATAAAGTTACCTCTATATTACTGCTTATGTCCCCAAAATAATATACATAACAAAACCTAACCCAAATAATAATCTATGGCACACAACACAGCCAGCAATGCATTTTAATGAGTTCTATCCTAATCCCTTCATGTTTCTCATTACTCATGATTAACATGCTATTTCATACACTCAAACAGTTGTACAATGTTAATACAGACACTTAAAATAAATGCCTCAAAATTATCACAAAATCTCTCTATAAATATCCCAAAATTGTACTTTAAGAAGTAAATATATTTTTGAGTTCATGTGGTGAAATTTTTAAGCCACCATCATCTGAGCAGGTAGACATCTAACAGTAATGAAAATAAGAAAGTAGTGAAACACCTTAACCTCTCAAGTCAGGTTTTAAACCATACTTAAAAGTAGTTTTTCATACACTTTTACAAAGTTGCTTCTTGTAACAGTGTATTCCATAGGTTATGAAAAAAAATTGTTCACTGAAATACATACCATTAAAAGATAAATGGTTTTAACTAATTAACATTGTAACTTAGAGGATCTTACGAGTATTTATTTCTTTGACCTGATGATGGAAATATAATTTTCGAAACATGTCGCCTTAAGTGAAGACCATTACGTAACATTAATTAGTTGCATCAGACTGTGTTTTATTTGAATAGTTTTTTTATAGAATTAGTGGGAACAAAATTACTATAAAATATCCTGTCTCATTTATATTAATTTCACCTAGCACATGGCATCAGACCTCCCAGGTCACCAATAATTAGCTTCAATTTTTGAGTTTTAATTCTGAAACTCCTTCCAAAAAGAAAACAACTGAAGATTTCTGTATTCTGGGTTGTTGCTCTGTGTAGTCTGGTCGATATTAACCAACATTTCAGAGGTCATACTGCCTCTGTCATCAGGGCGGTGATGACAGAGGCAGTATGACCTCTGAAACGTTGGTTAACATCGACCAGACTACACAGTGCAACAACCCAGAAGACAGAAATCTTCATACTCACCGCTGTGAAAAACTCAAATCTTACAAAAAAACAACTACTACTACTAATTGCTGTATGACCACCTGCACAACAGTCCATAATGCTACTCCCTGAGCAAAACTATTTTTCCTAATCTGCAATACTTAAACATTATATTAAGAACACATGATTACTAAAGATTCAGCTGAAAGTGTCTGTGCAATTAACATAATGTTTAATTTTAAAAATATTTTTTTAAATTAATAGATAACGTGAAATGTCAATATATATTACATGAAAGTCAAGGTCTGCTGTTTAAAACTAAGATATCCTCTCTACAATCTCTGATAAACAGACAAAATAGTAAATTTGAAAGTCAAAATCTAAAAATCTTGCATTCACATTTACTTGGTGACAAAAGCTATTCAGACCAAATGAAAACAGAGGATACCACGGCACAAAGAATACATGCAAAAAAATCTCTGTACTCTGGTATGGAATGCAACTTTCCAATCTTGTTCTATTACAATGCCACCAATTACTGATTAAATGACACTACTTAAATTATAGCAGAGACTTGCAAACAATCTGCAAATAGTGGCCAGATATACTATTTTAAACACACTAAATAAATTTAGCGGGATGAAAAACTTTAGTATGAAGTCTACACCTCTGTAGTTCACAAGTACTCCTCCCAGCAGTGAGAAAGGAGCAAAAAAGACCTACACTGAAAATGGATTACAAAATTTTATATAATACATCTTAGAATATAACAGAAGTTGTAAGACTATCTTCAAACAAAAAGTTAAAATTAAAGCATAAATTTATATCTCTGCTATTTAAACTCACGAATAACAGTTAACCATACATTTTAAACATGGCATAGTGATATATTATTAATATCTCTGAAAATTCATTACATAATCTAATTCCATGTATTTATATCCAACCTATGAACTCACCCAACATTATGTACATAAACAATTACTTTAACAAAATATTATATGCTAATCTAAATCATAAAACAATGTATTTTATAATAAAAATGCATCTATACATTAAAAACAATAAAAGAAACATATAATTATAATGATAAATATCTTGTACTTTCTACTTCTGGAAAATTTAAAATGTTTCCAACACACTTTCTTGTAAAGTAACGTTATGTAAATTGGTTTTCTGCAATGGAATCCTATGAGAGTTATCCACTTTCTAGGGCTTACAATAGTGACAAAATAAAAAAATATTACAGCATGAAACTTGTGTTTTTTCAATGCAGAATTTTCTGGTTATTTCAACATCTCATACTGGTAAAAGCAATCAATATTTTTGAGCTACTTCCTACCTTTCTCTATATGATCAGTGGTGGAAAAGTATTCTGAAGAGTGTATATACAGGAATATAACAGACTGTCATGAACTGTTAAACCCAAATGAAGCTAAGTTACAAACAGTAATATTAAAAAGTATTGTACACATAATAATAGCAAGTGGTGATCTGAAATGATCATCCATCCAGCTAATGATCAAGACTAACCAATGATGTTTTGTTATCTGAACTACTTTTATCTTCAAAGCAAATCTTTTTCTGCTCCTTGTACTATTTTGACATGGTACTACACCAAGAAGACTAGAGTATAGTAATTTTGAGAAACAATTTTGTCACTCTGTTCCCTTCATCTACTTAGAAACACTTCTTCACACACTATGAAAGATTTTCTTGAATAAAGGTCAGTTTTCCAATCTTCACTGAAGCACCAATAGACTATTAAGACAGCTTGCATTTAAATGCCTAGTATTCTAATAACATAATTTGAGCATGATGTAAATTCACAGCTAAAGCTACAGGCAACAGTATCACATTTATTTCATATGCAAAGCTGCAATTCATTCTATCTCAGGGTTGCCAACTAAACGATTTAATGATTCTACATCAACAGAATTTAAAATCTGAGTGTGCCCTCATTTATTCTTACTCACATTCCTACATGACAATCACATACATGCTAATAATTTCAACTACTTGAGGGTACACAAAAGTGACAGAAACTACTTCACATATTTCAATTTACCATTATATAAAAGATAATATTACTTATGAGCATCAACAAATATCTGTTAATTTATGACACAAAGGTAACATGGACACTGCGCTGAATATAGGTAGTGTGGGTGTACACATCCATGACTTCAGCACTAGACAAAGGTAAGCTGTCAACTTCATGCTCTGTTTTACTAGCAAGGACAAAGTCTCAGATACCAAATTATAAGATAGGATGTAGAGGAAAGCCATTCACAAAGAGGTGACAAAGAGGAAATACGCTGATTTTATGAACCACATGATTTTTTTTCCTCTCACCACAGAACACCATATTAGTTAATATATTTCTAGCATTAAAGTTAAAAATAATCAAGCAGTAAATTCAAAACTTAGATATGACTAAGTGGCAACCCTGTATTTTCAGATGGGACTGCAATACATTTTAACAGTACAAACAATCCAGCTTACTTTAATGCAGAACTGTTCATGGTTTTAAAAGTCCCATCTTAAAACACAATTCCAAATTAAGAACCACATTTATTCTGTAACTTACAATATAAATTTACTGGTTATATATAATAAAATAACCATTTGGTACAACTCCTACTTTTGATGTAGCAATGTTAATAAGAACATGAACATTATCAAACTAACTGATGATTCTTTGGTCAAACTGCACATGGAATGGCAAGACTGTAGCACTTCCTGGCATCATCTTGCATAATAAATATATGATATCTGTTCCAATTTCAGTATGTTCAAGAAATACTAAAGTCTCAGCTTTAATGAGTTTCATTAGTCAAGTTGTGGGTCGCTTTATATGCCTGAAGTTCCTTCTTTTCTTTCTTACGGTTCCGATCCTCAAACTCCAACCTGGGAACAGCATTTCATTCCAAAGAAATTTTTAACCACATGACATGTAAAAAAATCAATGTTAGTGGTGCACCAACCCTTCCTTTCTTTCTAGCAAGGAACCAAGAAAGGTAGAAAGCATGAAACATAGATGTTCTGCTTCATGATGTTTCCAGTAAAAAATTGGCAGTTTTAATGTGCTAATTTAGTGTGAATTCACAAAAAGTAACAGTGGTGATGCTGATTCCTCAGTGAAATGTTATTTCCTGTGGTCTCTTCCATTCACATGTCTGAGGTTAACAGTCACGCTATCTTTCCTTCTGATTCATAAGGGAAATATCTGTGACAATGTATAAAGTTTCGGTAGCACAGGGATGTGCCACGTTAAGTACACATCTGGAATGAGTGAAGAATACAGAAAAGGGTGAACCACATAACTTAGACCAGACATCCACACACTTCTTTAATGGGTACATTTAGTGATGAAGTCTGGGAACCCCTGACTATGCCAGAGTTAATGGCATTCACCCACCGTTTAAACAATTTCATAGCTAGGGCATGGGCCCCTAAAACTTTAAAAGGTTATGCACACATGACACTTTTCCCAACATACTGAATTTGATCACTGTAACCACACTCATGCTCTTATCTCAGTCTACAGGCCAGTACAGTGTGACCACCATACTGCCTATCTGCTATGTACGATAGGTACAAACACTACACCTAGGGCAAATGATTTGTGAAAACCATTCATTATATGCTGATACTGTCATAGATGAAACTTCTGAAGTGCTCATATAAGAGTGATACTGAGAACTACTTCTCAGTATCTTCCGATTCACAGACTAGCACTGTATCTTCATGACACAGTACAATTACCCACGTAATTATTATAACATTCAATACATGCTTATTTACACCTTAGAATTTAACACTTTAATATGGTGTTAAAAAGTGAAGGCATATAACTATCTACCCTGAACAATCACAATTAAAAATAACTGAAACTGTTTAGACATAACAATCTTTCAAGGATCTGCAGGACCCACCTACCCATTTCAGAGAGGTGTAGAGATCAACCCCTGAAACTGTTTGTCCCTTTCATAACCACTCAGCTAGTCACACCATTAAACATCACAAAAGGAAGAGACAAATAAAGGAGTGTGTTCAACACAAATTATTTAGTAACAAAAATAAAAATGGAACTGTTGTATCATAACCACAGTTTTAAGAATGGCATAACTTAACTCGCCGAACACATGTTAGGAACCAACGCTATGCAGAATATTTACAATTGTACCTGTGACGAATGATTCGGTCCACAATCTTCTCTGTTGTCATAGTGTTCTCTGAGTCCAATAATTTAAACTTACACAGCTGCTTTGGCTTGGCATAAGGGTCAGAACCATCTGCATCAGGCTGGATGGGTGTCTGACCATGACATACCAGGTCCACTTTAAAGTGCTCCATCAGGTTCTTGCTCACAGCATATGGAGCTCCTATCACCACCTCAGAAACATACTGCAGGCAAGCAAGCCAATGTTCTCTCATTCTTTACAGAGAATAATTAAATTAAAACATGCATAAATCACACATTAACATTATTATATTTTATTTAACATAATTCTCTAACAATTAAAACTTTAGGCCGGATGAATATGGTTTATCTCATGCCTAGACAAAACTGTTGCCCTCATGAAAAATGCTACCATATAAGAGAATAACATAGGTCACCCTTGAACATTACATTCTATATGCCTTTTCTAACTTCTGTTAAGGTAAGACTGTGCATATGAATAGAGGTTCTGTCTCCTCTTTCACAGAATATCTTAAACCCTTGTACCCTACTTTGAAAGGCATGCCACATGGCCAAATGATTTGAACAAAAAACATACTGAACATGAAGCACAGTGTTACCTGGCAAAGGAATACACAACTGTTTAATACTATCATCCCTTCAGGACTTCAAAGTGGCCACTTTCTAAAAGAATTCCCCATCAATATCTAAATTGTAAGACTTGAGGTTCTCACAGCGGTGAGTATGAATATTTCCGTCTTCTGGGTTGTTGCGCTGTGTAGGTGTGTCTGGCGATGAATATGCCCTGATGACGGAGGCAGTATGACCTCTGAAACGTTGGTTAACATCGACCAGACTACACAGCGCAACAACCCAGAAGATGGAAATATTCAATATCTAAATTATATCCTGTTTTCCTCAATTCTGAGATGCATGTCCAATTCGTTGATTTTATTATCACAACAATATTAGATGATACGTATAACTCACAAAATTCATCTTAGATCCAAGTGTTTTCTTCAGAATCTTCTTTCCAAGGGATTTCAATTTACATTTTCTCACATTACATTATCTTAAAACCATGCTTACTGGCAAAATACTTACAACACTCGCCTCAAACGATACAACTCCAGTCACCATATTAACTGATTTGGTCCTTCTTTATTACACTGTCTCCTTTACAGGAGGTTGGCGAAATATTATGAGTAGGATCCTTCCATCCTTTTCTTGGACTGGGACCTGTTCATATATGTTTTTTAGGCAGGTGATACAGAAGTAGTTTGCCATTGCCTTCTTCTGTGTGTATGGAGTTCGGATGCCATGGAGAAACCCAGGAGGAAAACTCCGTGTTGCCTAGACCACGGCCTTGCCCAACACAAGTTATAAATTCGAGCACCGCCGGGAATCGAACCCGGGACCCCAGGATTACAAGGCCAGCTTTCTAACCTCTAGACCACCATGGCGGTAACTGATATGCTTAACCTACTGTTATTCCAAAAGATTTTCCTTGCTAGTTTCTTGCTAGCCGCTGCTTAGACACAAGTCACAAACCATTGCGTTAACAGTTACAGTTCCTTTTAGTTACAACTTACAGGCAAGACATCGTGTCTTTGTACTTGAGAGATACTTGTGTGCAGTTACATTTATCTTCACCTCAAAACAATGGTAAACATTCAATCAGAAAATGCATGTTTCTTGTGCTTTGAAATTAAAATATGACAGGTATTTTATATGGCAGAAATGGTAATCAGATGAGCAGTCTCCTTTCTCCACCATTAACAAGCAATTTAATGAAAATGTAACCAGTAAGTGCAGTTGAGGACTGAGTAACTGAATATTAAAAACATGAAGTACTGACCTTACAAGCCAACACACTAAGCACCCTCTCATGAAGATTCATGATGGGGTAGTTACTACCCTTGTATCTGTTCACTATTGGATCAGTGTGTAATCCAACGATCAAGTAGTCTCCCTCTGCTCTGGCTTTCTCAAGGAAATCCAAATGTCCAACATGAAATAGATCAAATGCTCCAGCCACATACACAATCTTGTCATTAGCCTGTGAAATGTTAGAAAAAACATTTGAAATGTCTTACGTTATACAACAAAGCTGTCAGCTGCATAGGTCTTCACATAAAGCACCCATTATTGTCTGATGTGAACCAAAACTAGAATATGTCAACAAATGTTACCAAAAATCCTCGAACACAAAAGAAATCATGGTTAAATAATCATAACTATTATCATGAAAAACATCATTTAATGATCACCATTCTCCATGACAGCATTACCAAAGAGGATACCACAATGGGAGTGATATAAAATAGTTCAATGCCACTGACAGATGGCACAATTAATAGTTCATATTCCTATTAACAGACATAAGCACAAACTTTCAGCTGAAAGACACAATGAACAAGCAAACAGAGAAATAAACAGACAGACAAACATGTTGTTCCCATAAGGTGTACACTAATTAAACATGTGACATTAATTATGGCACTAACATGCACATAACAATTACCAACTTTAGAAACGTTACAGTGTGACATTACTTCAGATTCAACCACTTTATGATCACAACAGGGATGTCTTTGGTCTGTATATCTCACCATGATATTAAATCCTGTTTATCCCACACTGACATCATCTCCTTACACTGCACCATTTTCACAGTTGCAGTCTGTATTGGCAGAACTACAAATTTTCACCACCACACACTCAGTCTCTCTGCTGTTGTAAATTTGTCAGCTTTTATTTCCATTACGCCATTCTAACACATTCCTATCTAACAAACAATAACAAAATAAACTGCTTGGTGCATCAGAAGTTTTCTCAACCTGTAGAAAATGTACCTTGGGTGGCTTTCCATCACTAAATTGAATGATCTTCTGTGTTGTGGGCAGGAACTGTGAACAGCCTGTGTATGGGCTTCTGGCATCAGAGTCCAGACCCAACTGTGATGAACCTTCATGGCCAACATCATATTCCAGCGGTCCCTGACGGAAATGCTGCCGTGTCATAAGCAACATGCGCCCCACAAGATCAGTAGTAGACACACCTGCTGTCCTCTGAACTTCTCTGAACAAAGAAACCACATGAACTTTCACCAACATACAATATACCTTGCAAGCAGATTTTCCAACACAACAGAAAATATACTGTCTTCCTTTAGGATAAAAATACCACCAAGCAGTAAAATGTGAACTTCAGTTAAATTCTGGATGGTATTTACACTAATGAAGTCTTCTTGAGTGATCATCTGTGTAAGTATGGAGTTACAATCAAATGTTTCAGAGAGCGTCTTTACCTCATCATGAGGGTTATGATGAGACATGGGATATACTCTCAGTTGATCCCTGAACTCAGGCACCTATATACTCTAACAAAGTACAGCCATTAAGCAACAAAGATTGTGTGATGATTGGAATGACTGGCCACCAGACTCTTCTCACCATTTCTGTTAGCTCATCATAAACAAGGACATGGGGCTGTATGAGTCATGGATACAAACACAATAGGCAGTTTTATTACTCTTACACCAACTTTGGTAATGTAAATGTTGAACTGTAACTCAGTATTTAAACAGCTGACTGTCCAAGAGACTTAACTGTATTCAGTTACCATGAAAGCTTAAAATATTAGAGGTATAGCAGAACATCATTCCCAAAAAGCAATCACTACCTATCTTTCCATATAAAATCTACTACAATATTTTATAAATGATATGCCTAGAATTACATAATACTTGTGTCTCTCTCCCTTAAATAACTCCTGAATAAACTAACACACCTTCCCTGGCATAGACACCATGCCATTATAAGTCACCCCACTTCAGAATTTTTAAATTTACTTCCATCAATAATACCAATATGCAGGTAGTATAAACTTCTAAGGTGTGAGTAACAGTAGCACCATTCTGAAGTCTATGGACATGGTGTACTGCATTATTATAATATTTTGTTTGGACCTTACTCATTGTCTGTTGTTTAAAAATTAAAATATTAAAATCCATGATGTTTCAGAGACTGCCTCTGCCTCCATCTTCAGGCATAGGGTACTTCCTTTGTGTGACCCATAAAGTTACTTTTCATCATAGGGTGTACAAATAGTAAAATGAAGGACAAATTAAACATAGATAGCAACCATTTCCTTGCAGGATGGTGACCCTAAAACAAATCTGCCACAACTGGTGGTGAGTCTGACAGTTACCAACTGGAATAAGACAGTTGATGGAATAATTTTCCAGAAGACAAAGACTAAAACAAGATATGTAGGCAAATGACAATTAGGCATAAAACTGGAGAACAGAATAACAAAAACACAGACCATCAATTTAACCATAAGCAACATCATTTAAATTTACTGAATCGTGATGCTATATGACCAGATAATTCAAACCCTTTTCTACATTACACTGCTGCACATTAAGTTATATAGTCAGAGTGTGAAGCTCACCATTCACTTCCATCCACTGCTGAATATGTAGAGCTTTATTTTCACTCCTCCTAACTTACATGTCTTCATAACCAAAGGGTGAAATGCAAGATAATAATAAAAGATACATTTTGTTCTAAATATGATTATTACTCATAGACCAAGAAATACTGTCTGACTACCACAAATCTTTACATAAAAATGTAAAACATTTACAGATCTAGAAAATGCATTTGATTTAAGTATATGTTTTCCTATAGAACCTCTGTGTGTTGGTCTCTTTTGGACATGCTGTTTAGGATTACAGGTTTAAACTGAAACTTAAAACCCCAGCAGCAAATATTCACATTTATTTAATTATATTTATATAGCACTAAAAGATATGAAAAATTGAGAATGATGAGTAGATTATCTGAATTAAGAAAGTCATGGCTCATTTCAATCTGGTATCATGGCACTCTCTTTGAAGGACTGAGGAAAAGCATTAAAAAACTTGCCAGCATAGCTGGTAAACCAGTCAAAATTTGAAATGGGTATATCTCGAATACAAGTCTATTATGTTATTACTATATCAATGTATTATTGAAGATGTACTACCTATAAATAACACAAAGTAGAAAAAAAGCATACCTGTATCTGCCCGCAGCTTTAACTAAATGATATGTGTCAACACCATCAGCAGTCATTGTAATATCATCTGGAAAACAAAATTTAAAACCAATACATTCATTTAATGGAATTTCTTAACAAAAAAAATCACTCAAAGCATTAACTTCTTTTTACCATTTAATCCTGATGTTCCCTGTAATATCCATCACATACTATGCATCAACATGTTAAGTGTGGCAGCGGCACTTAACATTACTACACTCTATCTGCAGCAAAGGGCTGATGCTTCGATATGGGTCTCAGTTACAATTTTTATAACATAAACTTTTAAAGTATAATTTAAATTTAGTGTATCCTCATGGTATCAGAAGAGTTTATCTAGGTGAGATTTGGGAGCCTTACAAGCAGTGAGGACGGTGATGGGTTTTGGTGCCATCTAGATTCATAAATAGATGCCAACACTTTGGAGAAATATCCTCATCTTCATACTTGTATTCCCTCCACTTATTTCATTTTCATTAACCTCACTTTCTCCTTCTATTGTCTTCTTTTATCATCTTTTTCATCCTGTTCTCCTCCACCTTTTTTCATCAATGTCCTGACCCACCCAACTCTGCAGATTCTGAACACGATAGCACACTAATTCCCAAACCGTGCTCCACAAACTTCATGTATTCAAATGGGCTGGGCATTTCTCTAATGGTAAATCAATAACAAATGCTGAATAAACCTGAATGTCAGCAGAAATCCATTGGGAAAGACTGCCATAGAATATTAAAGACAACTTGTGATCACATCAGCCATTAAAAGTATATGATTTGGGCAACACTATGGCAAAAAGTGTAACTAACAATCATTACTGAAATGGATGATTACATAGTGGACTATATAGGATTGTTCCAGAATATTGGGACTTAGGTAAGACAACAAAAATCTCAGTCTGGATTGTTAGTATCCCAGCTGAGACAGATAATTTACATGGGAATACAACACAAAAATATGAAAACTGTAACATCCAGGTTTCAAACATTGTGTACCAAACCATGCTGTTTGCTTACCTCCATGGACACAGAAGTCACAGTGATATTTATCCAGTGTTTCTAGTGTTGTGACATATGGAACTCCCTCTACAACTTCATCAACCCACTTTATGCCACGCACCATCTTGTATCTAAAACCATAATAGATCGAATATAAACAGCAGTGACTTTTGAATGTTCTTTTAAGCAACTTCTCGCATGTTATAATTTGTGAATACCTTGTTTACTGAATTTAATCTCATAACATGTTATGAAAACAAAACTTTTCACATCTTATTAAAACTGTAGAAAATATATTCAATGATGTAATGCAACTATAAATACCTTTCTTCCTCTGTGAATACTGGAGGTCCCTTATGTTTAGTTATTTCATAATCACTGTGGATTCCAACAATAAGATAATCTCCGAGGGCTTTGGCTTGCCGCAGTGAATTTGCATGTCCAAAATGGACCATATCGTAGCTGAAATTATGTAACCAAAATTAAAATCACCGAGTCTTACTCGTCATAAAATTATTATAATCTATAGAATCTACAGCATGGCAATTGGTATTGGCAAATTCCACTTCTTCAATTACAATTGCTGTAAACTCAGTCGGGATTACATTATCCACAATTCTAAATTCTAATGATTAGAGTTTCCAAATACGCCTACCTCAGTCTACCTGATATGCTTATTAAATATGCAAGAATCGTTTCTCTCAACAAAATAATAATTTTGACGAATATTAAATAAAATGTCATACCACCCATCACACCACACACGAATTTGATTCCCTTTTTCTTCACTCATGACTGCAATTAAAAACATTCAACTTTTGAAACTCATCGCCCAACACTACGGATCACAGATAATAAAAATCAGAACACAGACGATACGCAACGAACAGTTAGCGATAGCTAACGTTGCTGCATTTTTATGCCCATAATTACACAACAGCGAGGTTACCTACCACTGACATATGACATGACAAGGACTAATGGTCTGTACCCACAGAACATACGGTAGTATGTACTCCCGGATTACCACTGCTTATCAATCATGGCCTTTTCCATAACCCCTCATATCATTCATGGGTTATAAATATATAATGTACGAAAGGACTGCAATCGAGGTTCTAAAGGCGTTCAGTATGAAAATGGATATCTTCTGGGTAGTAAAATCAGGCAGAAGTTTATGGACGGTTCAGGGTGCTTACTGCTTCCATTATCAGGGCTTTGTACAGCGATCTGAAGCCCTTTGAATAAAGAAAGCCAAGCAACTAATTTGAGTCATTGCCCTGATGATGGAAACAACAAGTACCTCTTAAGTGTTATTAAACTGCCACCAAACAACAGAGCGCAACAACTCAGAAAATCTTCAACCACAAACACGTGAAATTCATTGAAACATATTTCCACCTCATAAAACAATGGTACACAAATGGCTATTCTACATGCATTTAAAAGTTAAAATTTATTAGCATTGAGACATTTGGGGGTCACATATTGAGTATAATTCAAGAAGTGAGTCAGGTTGCATAGCCATCAAAGAGTGCCACATGTGACATGTTGTGCCTAATTTAAATAATGAGTAATGCCAAGTGAGAATAACTTATTTCTGAAATGCTACATAAGTAGGACTTTGAAATTAATTAAAAAACAGATATCATTGCTATGTATCCCATCTGTTGCAATATTTAAGAACAATTCCAAACAATATACAGATTTTAAAACCAATATACATATAGAAGTAATATACAATAGATAAGACAGATATTGGCTGTAGATTATATGCAGTCCATGGAAAGTTATTAATTAAGATGTGGAACAGATCAATGTATTAATTTTATTGTAAGAAAACTGAAAATCATGTCACCCCATACCCATTTTCACTATAATATTTCAGTGTTAGTTTAACAAATACTGTGTATAATTTCTTATGTTTAATGGACATTACTTTATGCTCTGGTAGGCATTTTATTCTATTTGCTCATACAAATAATTACCTCTTATTTTTGTAAGAAAAGCATTCTTACAAAAATAAGAGCCCATACCAAATAGGAATAAGAGCACTGTTTATTTTGCAGATAGTCACAGGGTAAACAGAAATATTCATATTGTGAGATTTGAGGCTCTCACAGCAGTAAAGATTATTTTATTTGTTTTATTTAATGACACTTTCAGTAGCTCAGACTATATAGCGTTGAATGTGAGAATGAAAGTGAATTGGAAAGGATGTGGAAGGAAGCGGTTGTGGCCTAATTTAAGGTACTATCCTGGCATTTTCCTGGAAGGACTGAGGAAAACCATGAAAAAGTCCAGTCACAATAGCTGGTATCTGGGCCAAGATTTGAACCCAGAACCTTCCCAATACAAAGCAGGAGTGTTAACTACTTGACCATGATGTTTGGTGGTAGTGAAGATGTTGATGTGACACTATGTGGACTTATAGCTATATTTCAGAAAACATTTGTAAGTTCTGGAAGCCTACTATATTATAACAATATTCTTCCACTGGTCCTACATTCAAATCCAAAATTGTAGCAAATAACTTTCACTGTTACATATCTGTTTATATCTGTCCATCAAAATAACACTTTAAAATCACAAAGCCTAATGGAAAACATAGTTTTCCTATACACTCATATAATGTTTAATATGACCTCAGGATAAGTAAGTAATAATATATTGTATATAACTGAGGCACAAATGTAATGGAATTTGATAAGAATTACATGTTATATGAAATATTAATAGTCCACTGGTGTCAAGTAAACAAACAGTGGATTTCATCAACTCCACAAACAGAGAGTGGGGATTTAATTGGAATTAGAGTTAACTAAGACCAAGCTGTAAGAAAGTCAAGTTGTTCTTGAGTGTCACCTTCTCATTCTAATGCTGTCTTCAGACAGACAAAACACAACTCTTACCATTCCTGCCATATTTCCCATCACACATATACCAGCAACCATGACTAAGAAATCAGATAGTACTGTACTCTGTTACAAATACATTTAATCACTGAAATAATATCTAAGTCTTCAAATATTTATCTAGTCCATTGTAACACTTGAACCAAATTACACTAAATCAGTCCTTTGCATCAGCAATTCCACCCACTGTTATAGCAAATGTAGCTTCACTCTCAGGTAAGTCTGGGCTGAAAAAGTACAGAATGTGCATTTTATACCCTAAAGAAGCTGTTAACAGAGTTCAGCTGCCTTTCCTTAATAAAAATTGAATAATAATAATCACAGCATAAATATGGCACACACATGGAAAAGGTTCACACAGCTGAAAATTTACCTAAATGTAGTCCATTTATAAATATGGAAAGAAAGTATCATTTTTTAACTTGCCTAATACACAACTCCAAGACAAAAATGGATGGAAATACAATTTATTCAGAGCATTAGAATCTCATGGAATGAGTAGTATGATCTCAGGGAGCTGTAACTATCGCAATGGCTGTAATTTCAAGGGAAAACACCTGGTAAGGCACACTTAGATGAGAAAGGGTGATAAATTATTTGTCAGGGGACGAAGCAAAAGGACACTGGTGGAAAGAAAATAAATATTTAATTATTGTGGAGGAGAACACATTAATCTGCAATTTATTTCCTATGTAAAGATATACTTATCCCTTTTCACCTTCTCAAATATACAGCTAACTAGCTCTCAAATAGCAACAAGTTAACTAGTAATATAGGTAACTAAGATATTAGTTAACTAAATGACCAAGTAACTGATGCACCAAGTAGATAAGTAAGTAGCTGAGTAAATAATCAGTGAAGAATATAACTAACTAATCAAATAACAGAATGGCTAACTAACTAACTAACTAACTAACTAAAAGGCCCATTAGCAGCCATAATTCCATAATAACATATCTGCCCCCTTTGCTACAATAACAATAATTAACTTGACCATTTTACCCAGTACCTGTTACATAAAAGGTAAAGTAGACCCCACAGCCAGTCCAGATACTGTGTGAAAGAGAAACATTCTTACTGTGCCAGACCCAAACAATGACCTATGACCAGTCATCTAGCTCATGAACAATCATTTCACTGACTGAGTTATCCCAGCTCAAGATGCTCCATATACTGGATGGAGGCATCAGTGTTTAATTGATTAAAATATCTTATGTTTCAATCTCTAGGAACATTTACTCTTGTAATCATTCTTATGTCAAACTAACCTGTCATATATTTTAGCAATTCGTGTTTCACCCCTTCCTTTCTTCAGAGCAATTCGAGTGGTAGAAGCATGAGCTAAAATATTGCCTCCAATTGGTTTTTTTGGATCAGCCTGAAAGCAGTTAATTCAGATTAAGAATTTTATCAAAGTCATATCACTTCGAATTTAGATAATAAACAAAATATTCCAGTGTGGTTAATGGACAGAGAGGTATGTGGATGATGGGTGAAACTACAAGACTACACTTATCGCCATCTAAATTCACTTATGTTTCCAAAGTATTCTCCATTTTTGCCTATTTTCCCACTAGTGCTTTCCTTATATGAGAAGGAGCTGTTATCTGTTCTTGACCATACAAACCTCCGTATACTTGTGACACACATTTATGATACATTCTGTGCATACAACATTTCATCATTTGATAATCCCATTCCTGATCCTGTTATTGTAGCCCAGAGGGAAGAGAATCATTGGGCAAGAGTTAAAATAAGATTAATATGAACAAAAGTAAAGCAAATATTTTATATTTAAAAGATTCATACAAAATCACATCACCTGGAACATAAGTGTGGCCCCTGGGTCAGCTGTCATCTGGTTTGTTATGAATACTGCAACATTGTATTCCTCTGATATTTTCTGTAGTCGGGACAACAACTGTGCCAGCTTCTGTTGCCTGTCAGCCAGCTCTCCTCGTCCACTGAAATCTACTCGGAACAGTGCCATCACTGAATCTATGATCTGAAACATCAAATTATCCCAAACATACACTTTTAAATACTTGTAATATTAAGTGTGGTGCCAGTAAATCTTCTTATTTAATCACTTTCCATGCATGAATTTATTTAAATAACTTCAAAGAACCTGTGCTCTCTGGATTCAGATTCTCATTAATGGTTGCACAGGTTTAATGGCAAGTGGCGATGATGCCGCTTAAAATTTAGCATATCATAAACAAGATACCTTATTCAGAAATGTTGCCCTTCACTATTCCACAAATTTTTGGTACTATTTAGGTATAAAAATAAAAACACTGTTACATTTTATTTGAACAATAATAATTATTTTGTATTGTCCTTCAAGTCAATGTATCAATTTCACACAAATTCAGGATAATTATGAGTTAATAAGATCATTCCAGAATAAAACTGGGCAAGACACTGAAAGAGAAGATTTCATACATATAGAATTTCTGGCAACCCTAGTTTATGTCAATAAAAATTAAAATATTTTAAAATATGTAACTAACATATAATAACCTCATAACTTACAAGCAATTTAAAGACACCTGCCTCTTCATGGAACTTTGCAGCAACATAGTCCAAAAGTTCATACTGATGTTCACTTGTATAAGCCCGTGCATACAGTACATTGTCTAGTACTGCTGATTGATCAAGGTTGAATCTATCTGCAATACTACGTAAACGGTCCGGACGACTGAAGTTAAAAAGTTATGGAAAATAAGTCAGTGCAACCTAGTTCTTTCTTTAGTGTACTCCATCATTGTCATCCTTCCCTGCATTAAATCTGCCTGAATAATCAGGGCCATAGTCAAGGTTCTAACTGGGCATCAGCCAACTCAATGATACAGCATTTTTAAATGCCAACAAAGGATACAAGGTATGTTCTGTGTCAAGGAAAATGACCTTTCCTCCCATGTATCCATTTTCTCCAGGCATCTGAGCTGAGACACAGAGCGTGTGTGATAACTGTGTCTTGCCTGTGCGAAATTCACCAAACACCTCAGTGATAGCCATGGATTCAATGCCACCTCCTAGAAGCTTGCTGAAAGGGAAAGTTCCATTACAAAGTGTGCACAACACTCAGGATAGTAACGTATAGAAAAGAGTTAATATATCAGAAAGTTATGGTGCTTGATATTCAGGAGGTCATGAATGGTTTCCCTCATTATCACCACACAAATGCTAGGATAATAATTTGGAAAATGTCACACCTATTTACACGCCATCTTTTCAAAAGTATCATTCATAATCATCTTTTCTGACCTGTACAGTTTGTAAAGTATCATTAAGTAAACTACAAGTTACAATTTTATACTTAGAAATAAGACAAGTCAGATTATTGACATAAAGTGGAAACATCTTAGGAAAAAGAATAAGAAGACAAAAGAGGTGATCATAAGTCAAAAGTCTAGTAGTATATAATAAAATTCTGGTACTATATAAATAAATCTTACGATAAGTAATTGTTAATATTTTCCAGTGGGTTTATAGCTACACTGTCACTATCTCTCCTTCTGCTGCCGATATCTAAGGTCACAGTATTGTTTTCCCTCAAAGCTAAAACTTCTCCATCCTCACACAGATTTGAGACCACCATAAAATAACAGGATAATATTTAATCCTTACAGTGCCAGGATTGTTCAAAGCATTAATAAAGTATCATATAAATTCCCATAGATCATTTATATTTCAGCCATTTTGCATTGCTATATACAATATCTTCTTTGCAGAAAAAAAGAGAAAGAAAGGCAAAAACAAATTCACCTGTGGCAGGGAATAAGCCTGAGCAATTAAAATTTTTCAATAATTCATTAAATCCAACTTTTAAAAAAAACAACTAAAATTCTATGTAAGACCTACAATGTTTGGAGGCTGGCACCAAAATGGTTAATATTGTACAGTGTCTTGAAATACTTACTTCAGTTCCTGGCTACCAGTGCTTAAACGAAACACCTGTTTTCGTCGGTCACTAACTTGCAGTGCTGTGAGGAAACCTGCTGTATCAACTTTAGCACATGCTTCCTTTATTTTGTCTACTTTAGCTTCTGAAAATCCTCTTATATTACATAACTTCTTGCGAGTGCACATCTTAATTCCTTTAATAGTGCATATACCAGAAGATTTCAATTTCTTTATGTCTGCAACATTCTGAAACAAAATAGGGCATTTAAGTAGGTAATAAGACCTTAGAAAGCATAGCAAAGTATGTATATATGAAAATTGTGTAATGTCTATTTTGGAATGACAGTAATAAATGAAACCCTTGTTCACAAAGAAGCTAAGATTAATTCAAATTTGGAGAATCATTACTACCATTCAGTTTTTGATCTCTTATCTTTAAACCCTAAGGCTAAAACATTGAAAACTAGTTTAAATTTTGTTTTATATAAGTGTGAAATTTTATATCATACATAGGGAGTGTCTGATAACAGCATCTGGGCCAAAAAAGAAGGAAGTAACAGGAAGACGGATAAAATTGTGCAATGAGGAGCTTTATAATTTGCTATCTTCACATATATTATTATAGTGATGAAATCAAGGTAAAGAAAATGGGCAGATCATGTAGCATGAAAGGTGGATGTGAAATACATACAATAATGCAGCTGGAAAACCTGAGGGAAAGAGATAATTTGGAAGCCTGGGTACAGATGAAAAGATGATATTGAAATGTGACATAAAGAAACAGAATTTGACATTGTGAAATTTCATTTGTTACAGAGTAATGACCCTTAAAAATCACAAAATGCAGGAAGTTCCTTTATCAGATGAGTGACTATTAGCTTTCCAAGAAAAACTTTGTCATATGGAATTTGCCATTTAGCTTACAATTCCATAAGACTGAAGTACTTCAACATCTTGAAAGAAGCTCTCTTCCTCTTCCTCGTCATAAATATCTCCAGCTACAACTTGGTCTCCCATGGAGCGATACTTTGTGTCTTTACGCTAAAGATGAAATGGAATTTATAAATGGCGACTAGTCTAATCGGCCGAGTTTACAATCAAAATGACCGCGTCTGATAGACATGTTTTCTACCGCCAGGGTCCACTAGTAGCAACAATAATCACCAATGTTGTAGTATTTACGTTCTAGTCTCCGGTGTGAGCGGAGTAGCGTTAAAATCTGTGACTCAAGGTGCTACAGTTGACACAACATAAAACATGGCGTCAGCGACGGTGAGGTGGAAGTTCTTGTGATGTATTTTTCCATTCTTACTGTAGCCAAAGATTAATTATGTTTTTGTCATGTTTCCTTATAATGCCTTTGAAATGTTTATGCAACAGGACATATTCAATTTTGTAGCTTTAAATGTCTATATGAAAGAGTTTCCCACTAAAATATGAAACATGTTACCAAATTATGTCAGACACGTATTATTAACAACGAAATTATAATGTTGGTTACTAATTTAAAGTTTGTAAATACGTTGTAAACTTGAAGCACATTTATACTTTTAGGCACCACTGTTGGATGATGACACACTGGGGTTTGGGGAGGAGGAGGAGGAGATACAAACAAATAGTAAATCACTCAAGTAAGTAACACATGATATGAAGATTTCGCGGTGACTTACTTTAGTAAAATCTCGGGCAGTCATCTGTTTCAGATGGTTTCATGAAGAAACCAACGTTTCGGTAACAATCGCTGTCCCCACCATCTGATGAGGACAGATTTTATTTGAGTAACAAACTTTTAATGATCATTGTGAGCCTCTTCAAATTTGTAAAGAAGTGTATAATACGAGCATTGTTTTATGTCCTAGAATATTTGGATCAATTCATAACACAGTGAAAGAACAGTTTAAAAGCATTTTTGTATTTCACATGTTTGTAATGCAGTTTAAAAATGACACTGTTAGCAGATGTATGAACATTCAGTATGGTATACTCTAGTTCCTTATGAAAGATGTATTTGTTATCAAGATTTGGAGAAAACGTTTTGTAAAAATATATTTTGTTTTATTGCAGACATCCATATGTAACATTTTTCCACCTGGCTTTCAGAGTATCAGCAATTGTGGCATATTTGCTGTGTGGGTTGTTTAGTAACAGTTTCATTGCAAGTTTTGTTACTGTGGTCCTACTTCTATCAGTGGACTTTTGGACAGTAAAGAATATTACAGGTATGCGATGTGTGCAACAATTTTGTGATTAGTACAACATCTTTGTATTGTGTTTTATGGCATCACCAAACTTTATAAGTAATTAGTTTGTGATATTAGTACTGTATTTTTAATAGAATGTGAGAAGTTTGGATTCTGTGGTAAGCAGTCATTATTGTTTGATAATTTCTGTTGTTCAGAATTCCACACATTCTCTACTTGTGTTATGAAGATTGCAGGCTTTTCTAAGATTATTTTACAATCATTTCTCAGCTGCATAGGTTATATGGTGTTGAATGATGATTTATAATTCAGTCAGTATAGTGACTGGCTTTGGGGCCCACCCAGTCTCTTTTTCTTGTATACTGTGAACTCTTTCTTATAGAGTGAAGAAATTGTCATTCGCACAAGGCACTCTTTACTTCCATCTGGTACCAAGATGTAGAAAGTATGAAGTTTTACCTTTACCCTCTCTTTGTCTTCATGGAGTGATGTTTGGGTATCCTTACTCCACTTCAGTACTATGAATTCAAATATGTCTGTCAAAACCATTTTCTTGCTTGTGCTTACAGGGCGACTGATGGTTGGTCTGCGATGGTGGAACTATGTTGACGATGAAGGGAAATCACACTGGGTTTTTGAAGCAAGAAAGGTTGGAGTAATTATTAGTTGAAACTAAGAAATTAATTAAACAATCTTGTTTTGTTTAGAACATTGCCATTTTTGTGTAGAAGTATGTTTCTGTGACTTGTGTAATGTCATGTGGTCCCTTTTTCAGGGCACCCAACAGAATCGGATAAATCCATATGAAGCACAAATTTTCTGGATGGCTCTAATTCTGTGTCCTGTACTTTGGGTTCTTTTCTTTCTTATTGCCCTGATTGGTCTCAATTTCAAATGGCTGGTGAGTACAAGAAATGACTGTAACACTAAAAATTTCACATATCACATGCCATTGCATTGTGGTCCTACTACCATGAGTGAAATTGTGCTCATTTTATAGTTTTTGTTATATAAAGTTTCAAAAGGAATTAATGAAACTGAGCTATTTGGCAAAGATAAATAAGGAACCAGTTATAGTTTAGTTTACATTTTTAAAACCTACTTGTCTTAAGATCTGTTTTTATATTATCTTTGCATATATGCACATGACTTCAAGCAGTCTCTGATTACAAGGTTCTGCAATAAAAAGTGTTATGCTTTTCTTGTTTTTCTCATGTACTCTACTCTACATGTTCATCTTTAATTTAACCACCTTAACCCCTTAAGTAGGGGCAAAATTTATGCTAGTGCATCACCAAGTGGGGCTTTTTTTTTATTAAAAATAATGGTGAATCTTCTGTATGTTACAGTTACTGATATGCATAGCAATTGTACTGAATGGTGCCAATCTCTATGGGTACATCAAATGTAAGACTGGACATGGCGAGAAACTCGGCACATCTCTTACAAGTATGACATCAGACTTTTTCAGAAGACAAGTAATTCAGAATGTACGTATGTGTCAAAACTGACTGCGTGGAGCAGAGGGCTTCTTGAGAAGCACAGTTTCTCAAAAAATTCTACACCTCTTGTGGAACTGAAAGGTTGTCATGTTCAGAGGAGCACATCACTGGTACCTGTCTTGAGACAGATAATTCTAGCCCACTCTCATACTACATTTATTTTAGATATGTTTTAATAAATATTATTCTCCCATATATGTGTAGGTCTCCAAGCAAAGTCTTCTTTTCAGGTCTCCAATGGAGATTTGGCATGCATTCTTCATTTCACTATATGTGGTACACAGCTTACCCATCTCACTGATTTCATTTGATCACTCTTATATGTTCAAATTAGGTGTTTTTAAGTTCAAGTGCGATGAGATTTTCCTTCATTTTACTCTCTTAATGTACGATATTACATTAATTGGTAACTATTTTTTATTTTATTTTACAGGTGGTATCTATGATGGCCAGACCCAGTCAGTCCCCAAGCAACATGAGAGGACAAACCAACATTATATGAATCAGCATGTCTTTGAGTTAGTGAAAAATGTGTTATCAGTTTGAATTGTGTGAAGTGACACATTATGCCCCAATCATACATTTCACATTCATTGACTTCGTTACTAATTGTTTCTGTGATCTTTTAGTTCATGTCATGAACTTTATTTACAGTAATATCCAAGCATTCAGTGATTTTTTGCAGTAAATATGTACATAATTTCATACATTCATATTAATGATGATTTTCCAACTGATCTTGAATGTATTTGGTTTTGATGAAACATTGACAAGTATGTGATAAAAATGGATTTATGTATATTATGTATAATATTCAGTGACTTTTAAAGCTGTGGACACAACTGTATTAATTATATTATTTGTAATATTTTCACATGCTACACATTCTAATTAAGTGCTTCCAGTGAATTTTATAAACAGAGTTGATCTTTACCTTATTTATTATATACATTTCCTTTTTAATTATAACTGAATAGCAGAGTCAGTCCCATGTACAAAATTATGAAATGACAATACAGTGAAATCTGGTTAATTTCAGTTTAAACTTTAGGGACCATACCATTTAGTCTGCAGATCAACAAAATATCAACATTCCTTGTCACCAGTTGTAACTACAATTCACTGTTTATTTCAGGCATGTTCTTTCTACAGTTATGGAATTAAAATCTTGGGAGTATGATTCACACAACAAATTACAGCAGTAGTCCATCATGGAAAACATCCCTGCCTATATTGTCTATCTATGAAAATGAAATATTTATTCACTAAAACTGTGTAAGCCATTATTAAGTTAGTTTCCATGTTACGTCCTGCTGTATTTGTTACAGTAGAGTGGCTGAAAGGTCACAGCATAGACCTTATGTTATCCCCACGTATTTTTATTCATGTAAGATTGGAATATGACGTATTCAGAGATTTGGTTTTCTTAATTTCATGACAAGAAATGAGGGATTTTTCCTAAATACTATATTTAAAGTTCTCAATCTTTAAAAATAATTGTCATTTGTATAACTGATGGACTGTATACTATACTGTACTATATAACATGACAGGAATTTTTTATTTTTCAGTCAGAAGATACTTATATTTGTTTTCTACAGTCCTTGAAATGTCTTGTTTATTCCGTATGGGTTAGCATTCATAAAAGAAAAAATTATGAATCATATGTAGTGTTATCTTAATTAAACAATATTTATTGAGATTCTATTAATTTTGCAAAATAAAGCACATTAAATTTGTTAAATATGTGCTTCCATTCAGTTTTGAATCTGTGTTCCTGTTTCCTCTCTATAAAACTAAAGATTAAAATATATAGAACAATTTTACCTGATGTTTTGCAGGGGTGTGAGGTGTTGTCTGTCGCTGTGAGGGAAGAACATGAATGTTTGAAAAGAGACTTCTGAAGAAAACATCTGGACCTAAGAGAGAACATAAAATTACATGATAAGAAACCTTACAATTTCCATTCTTAATTTACAGTGTTGGGGTAATGAAACAAAGAGATGATATGGGTGGACATCATATTTTGATTTGTTTTATACAGAGAGGCACAGCTTTGTTCATGCTTATTATCATACAGTTTAGAATCCAAACATTGTGAGACCATAGCCATGCAGCATTATGACAGGTTTTGAGATTGGCATCTGCTTTGAAGTGGCTTGAGATAAGGTGAGATTGCAGAATTCTGTGGATATTGTTGTGAGCATTCAGGTTTTATAAAAGCAGGGAATTTTGTGTTTAGCCGAGTAACTGTCAGCTGTTAAAAATTGTTAAGTTTCTGTACTTACATGAACTACTCAAGCTGTCATGCTTCTGAAGTTTATTTTACTGCTTTTCTTAATAAGGCATTTTTTGCAGTTTATTTAACACTTTTTTTCAGCAGCTCAGAGCTTACTGTGTTAAATCGAAAGGAAGTGGTTGTGGCCTAATTTAAGGTGCTAACCCAGAATTTGCCTGGAGGGACCGAGGAAAAACGCACAAATGAAAAGGTCCACATTTTGTACTTTCATTAGAAGTTTATATAAATTATAAGTTACGAAAAAAAAATTGCCCCAGGTGAGGCTCGAACTCACAACCCCGGCATTGCTCACAACTACTGTCTTATAAGTACCGTGCGCTAACCGATTGCGCCACTGGGGCACGTATTATGTAGAGCGCAAATAAGTTTATTTCAGAGAGAGGCACGTGATACTTTTATTTATAAATATATTTTGGTTCTTATTTATTAAATTGCTGAAGTAACCTTCCAGCAACTTATAAAACAATAAAACATATTCACTGTATAAGGTCTAAACATACAGTTTTCTCCAACGTAAGCTATCAAATTTGCTTTTCTTTAGTAGCTATCATATTGTATTGTTATTGATTTCCTATACTATCGTGCACTTTGAAAATACACATTTAATTATTTATGAGTCGAAAATTATATAAGTGTATTATTTTAACGTTATTTTGAGATACATTAATTAATGACACGTATTGATATCTTCAGTTTCCGGTGTCTGAGTCGTCTACTGCTTGTGTACATTCTATTTTGTAAATAAACGTAATGGGCACTCCTTTTTCGTTGTATTTTTACTATGTAACTACGGCAGGCTTTATATAATGGTAATTACCACGCAGAAATAAGTTATTGTATGAACAATCAACAGTAACGACTTAAAGGACGGGTGCATGTACGTAAACATTTTTAGGCTTAGTGCGTAATCAGCTGATTGATTAAACAACTGGAAATTCTTTTCTCTTAAAATGATCATTCTTACTTATGTCAGATGATATCCACATGTTATTGCTGAAGTTTTACTTCAACTAGTTGTGTACTTCTGTGTAGGTGCTAGAGTGAAGTATGCTCTGGGGGCGTATCATGTCTTCTAGGTTATGTTTAATGATTTTGTGACATGAATAAGTAGTCATCATTACGTTTTATCTTTCTAACAGGTGGACTAGTTTAATGCATACATAATGAGTTGGTTTGATGCAACTGGATTTGCTAATCTTGCTAAATCTGCTTTAAAAGAGGCTCAGAAAACTATAGATAAAGCACTTGACATCAAGGATGAAGAAAGTCATCAAACAATACACAGCAAACCCACGTCACCAATTATTCCTCAAGATGATACAGACAATTTCTTTGCATCATGGGGTGTGAAATCTAGTGGAGAAAAGGAGAAATCTGATATGTCAAATGAAAAGATGAACGTTGAATCATCTTGCACTGCAGATACTGAACAGGAGTTACATAAAGATGCATCATTTGGAATAAACAGAATGGCAGTGAGTTCTAGTCTGTGGGGCTCTTTCACAGGATCCTTTTTTGAAAACCCACGATCAGGCTCAGGTGAATTATATCATTGATGTAAACATGTTAATAAAAATGTATGAAATGTGGCATACCTGCCAGTCCTACTATTTACACAATTTTCCTCCCTTCTTGGATTTGACTGTCAAATTGAGGATTGCTTTACAATAAGAAAGTGAGCATTGTGTTGTATAACAAATTGTGAAGGCTGTATAGAAAGAAAATTATGAAAACCTTTTTTGTAAGGAAAGAATGAAAGAAAAAGCTGGCAATAACAGAACACATTTAATTTATTCATGCCATATTTCAGACTGTCATAACAGTCTGGTGTTTTATTTGGCATTGAGTTCTGTCATGTGAAGAGCTCACTGCAATATGTCAGTTCTTTTCAGATTCAGTAAAAATGGGCAGATTTTTATTTCTGACAGGAGCAGCATCATATATGTAAGATAGTGGAATTTGGCCATCTGCCAGAACTTAATTTTTATCCAAATTCATAACATAATGTGTACTCATACACTGAATTGAAAGAGAAAAATTTAAGCAGGAAGTGTAAATACCAAAGCAATTTATAAATTCCAAATACTTAATGTTCTATCATTAACATTTTCAGTTTCTTGTAATACCTGGCACGTAACATAAATAGCAATGAAAATATTTTACATTTAAAAGGTAAAGTAACAGCTGTGTAAGATTTGAAGTTTTTACAGCGGTGAGTATGAAGATTTCTGTCTTCTGGGTTGTTGCGCTGTGTAGTCTGGTCGATGTTAACCAACGTTTCAGAGGTCAACAACCCAGAAGACAGAAATCTTCAAAGTAACAGCTGTTGAACTTTTTATGTACACGTTTGGCCATCATATCTTCCTAGGTTTCACTACCCTAACAATATTCTATGACTTGTATAAATCTCAAAATTAATCTTTGTATAATGTCTTAAAACTGTCAGCTTCTCTTATTCATATTAGGTTGAAATATTTTCCAGAACATTTGCAATTTGTGTTCTTTCTTCACACTGAAAGACTACTTTGTGCATATGTGTGTGTGCACACATGCAAATTATTTAGTATTTTAAGAGAACAGAAAAAATTATAATAGTTTACTTAACTTAATACTAAAAGTCTTTCATTGAACCTAACAATATTAGGTGATCTGTCTAAATCAGAGAGTTCCTCATTGCATAATACATGTCCTAAATTGTCCACTTATTTCATCCTTCTTAGACTGAAATATTTCCCTAGTCAATTTGTTTTCAAACATTTATAATTTGTGTCCTTCCAGAAGGGTGCTTCCATGCATATTTTTGTGTTAAATACAGGTGACTCTGAAGCACAAAAATTGGATGGTGGTGAAAAAGATCCTGTTTTTAAACAGCCCAAGAAGATCAGCCTTTTTCGAAATTCTTCTCTGAATCAGGAGCCAGTCACATCAGACAGGGAAAGGACTCTAGATAGGAAAAGTAGTTGGGATCATGCTGATTTGTTCAAAACTTCTGACAGTGAAGAGGCAGGACTCTGTGATGACTCCAGTGAATTGGGAGTTGAGGAAGGTTTCAGTAGGAGTAAACTGGTTGTTGAAAGTGAAGATGGAGATATGGGCATTCGGTCTAGGTTATCTAGTTGTGAGGCTGATGAAGAGCGGACTTTGGAAGGGGATAATTCTGGTAGAATTAGGAGTATTGATGTTTCTGAGGTTGATAAGAAGGAAAGTTTAGCAGGAGAAACAGATTTACAACAAACATCAGCTGTGGCCAAAGACAGTTATGTCCCACTAGATGTAGTGAAAAGGAGAGAACCTTCAGCAGCTGGGAGCTGCAAGTACAGCAGATTGTCTGTGATTTCATCAGAAAGTGATAAGAAGTCCTCAGAAAGTGTTGAGGTGCTAGGTTCAGCAAGCAGTGAGGGAGGCAGTGGTTTCACTACATCTCCTGAAACAGATCTACCACAGATCAGTCCTGGAATGTCAGCATCATCATCAGGAACTGGACTGGGATTGTCAGTAGAAGCCAGCTCACCAGACTCTGTAGAAGTGATACCAGATACACCCAGTTCTGTAGAAATCATTGGAGAAGTATCCAGTGGTCGAGCATCTAGTACTACCATGTCATCTTCTCCTTATGTCTCTCCAGATGATCCTCAAGATTTGCCCAAAATTGTTGCCATTGTGACTCAGCCAAACTCAGAACAGATCTCTGTTCTGGACAGGTAAGGTTGCAAGATAAGATTATGTCTCACACAGTAAGTACCCTTTTCTTTTATCTGAAGACAGAGCCAGTCCAGATCTAGTGATAAGGACTGCCTAGTAGGTACACTTTCTTAATACCCAGAGACAATGCCAGAGTCCAGACCTATCAATAAAAATTAGCTTCATATGATAGACCCAGAAGACTAGATACCCTTTCCTTTAACCTGAAGACGAACAGAGCGAGTCTAGACTCATTGTATCTAACAGACCCCACATAATAAAATCATATGGCATTACTAAGTCAATGTCACAAAATTTTCTGAACCATATTAAGGAAATGTAACATTAAATGATCAATGATGAATGGGTTTGATAGAGTTATTGTGATCTGTTTTAAAATATTACTCTATAATTTACCTGAATGAGTAAAATAATAGATGGTACTGAAAATTTAGACTGGTTAACCACCTTCAGGACTTGAACTTAGGACCTTCTGAATGTCAGCTACCGGTTTTGCTGCAGAGCCAACTTGTTGACTTGTTGGTCTTGTCTTTCAAGAGGCATTCTTTACATACTGAAACAAAATCAGGACATAACATCAGACAGGCAGTTATGTACACACCAGACTCTACTGGACAATATTTGACATTTCATTCCACACTGTGGTCTTCCTGATTGGAAATCTGTCATGATAACTGAAATGACACAGTGTTATTCTTCTGTTACTGTTTCTATTAAACCATGTTCTGGAAATATTCATCACTTTCCCATGTTTAATATCCACTAGTACAGCATTTCTTAAGTATGTAGTGGTACATTAAAATATAGCTTTATCTCTAGGCACTTGAAATCATGTATTACTATAAAGTTGTGTTCATAACCTATGTTGATATTATGTTTCATACTTTTTTATATTTTCATTTACATAATTCTTGACCTATTTTTGTTTCTCAAGAAAAAAGTAAGCTAATGTAATTATTATGGTGTGTTTATCCATATTCCTATTCTACCCTTTCAACTTTTGTACCATTTGACTGATTTTCATCTGGTGTGAAAGTTATGCCATTGGAGGCCACTTGAATTTAATATTTTAATGAGTCTGTGGTTCAACATTCAATCCCTTGGACGTTTAATGACTAGAGTGATTATATTATTGATGACTTGAGTCACTTATTCAGTTAGGTGACTCATCTGAATCAAATCACTCACTCACTAGCATGTTTCATCCACAAAATTACTCAAACATATTTAATTGAAATTTTATTTTCAGAGGTCTATAAATTTTGTTTAAAACAATTAGCATTATTTTGTATGTATAATTAAGTACAAGGAAAGTTTATTTATAACTTTTATGTTGTGTAATATTGTTACTGTTGACTAATTAATAGAATTTATTACTAAATGCATAGTATCTACTGTTCAATAAATTTTGCTCTGTGGTAAATGAATGTCATCATTCTGTATACTGAGCCCATGAAGCAGAATAATCTCTATTCTGAACCAGGAGAATTCAGTCTGTATTTGAAATTTGTGTACCACAATCTTTGTTTTGTTGTTTGTTTCTGGATTCATCATATTAATTTTTTTTGTATAGGTACCAGCACCAAGAAACAAGAACAAATGTAGAAAAAGCATCTCCAGACAGTGTGGAAGTTATACCAGAAGAAGAAGATGATGAAGAAGATATGAGCATTGCAGATGACAGCTACACCTCAGCATCAGAGAGTACTGCCACAGCCACTACAACAATCATGGAACAACCCCCTCTCCCATTCACTTCTGGAGGAAAGGCAGATTCTGATCTGGCCAGGTCCCCACATCACAAACCATACTTTGTGGCTGAACCATCCTCTAGTAATGAGAGTTCTCTTTATTCTAGTACTGTTAGTGTTAAAACTGACTCAGGAGAAATTAAATCGCCTCTTGCAAGTAGCAGATCTTCACAACACAGTTTGGCACTGCTAGATTCATCTTACAATGAGAATATGGTTGTAACAGAAGTCCAACCTAAAGTAAGGACAGAAGAACCAATTTTAACATATGGCATTGGCAGAACTGGCCTTACACTGCCACTGCCCCATGGGGAGGTACCTCCAGTAGCAGCATTGGTGTCAACAAGTGAAGGAGGAGCATTGTTCGTGGACAATCAGTCAGAGAAAGGTGAAATATATAAAGTTGGAGCTACTGCCATTGATTCCTGTAATGAAGAAGGAAGTTCGCTGTTTTCAGATAGTAGGACACTGGTTCCGATGGACAGTAGCTGCGATGGGACATCTGTAATGGAGAGTAGTTCTGAAGACACTACAGGTACTGTGGCGGCTGACGACTCATCAATTGAAGGAAATTCCAAGGTGACACTCCAACAGACAAGCTCATACTATGTGAAAACAATGTTGGCAGATGCAATGGGGGAAGAAGTTGTAAAGGAATCAAGGACAGAACAACTGATAACAACCAGGGACCAATCACCAATATCCTCAGAGAGGTATGTATTCCAAAATATTATTGAAAGGAGCCATACCACAGTGTTTCAATACCAAATATTACATTATCATTTCACAGATACTTTTATACACTATAAAATCACATGTAGATATGATTTGATTCAATAAACTACCTTTGGTGTATAATATAATCATTTTAATACTTTTCCTATCAATCAATTGCCTACCTGCATCATGCAATTTAATATAGCATGTACAATTAAGATGAACATGATAGATCTAAATGTTGGATGTAGTAACATGTATAATAAAGTTGGGCAATTCTTTGAATAATAAATGATAAATTTATCCATGTGCTTAATCAGTTACCATGCCATATCTTTGTATTTAATTAAGCACCACACTATGAATTTTTATGGGCAAATTTAGTACAGTTTCACACCATTATTAATGTTGGTACTAGTTGAACTTCAGTGGTCAGCTTCACATCTTGGCCACTCTGTCCCTGGGGAGAGAGCCCCTGATACCCACTGGATAGGAGATTGGGAGGGGCCCCAGAGCCAGTTTGGATGCAGTGGCAAGAAAAAATCCATACTGGAATCAAACTCTGGTCATCCAACTTGTAGTCTAGTCAGTTGAATGGTGAGGTATATTAAAATTACTGCACATTCACTAAAGATGGTTATTAAATTGAAACACTCATTTCATTTTATAGTGTGTAAAAGTGTTTGGCAGAAACATTAATGTAAAAATTTACTGCTAAAACTTTCAATAATGGTACTGTTTTCCTAGAGAATATATTTTTCCTACAGTAATGGCATTTTTCAAGAGTTCCTTTGTTATTATTTCAGTGGTAACTAACTAATTAGTTCAGTCAGTCATCTGGTCAAGAAATTTCATTATCAAGCTTACAGAAGCCTGCCACTGGATCTTGTCCTGAGCCAATTCATTCCAGTCCACATCTTCACACCCTGTTTCTCTGAGATTCCCTTAATATTATCTTCCTATCAATGCCTGTGTATTCCGAGTGGTCTCTTTCCACAATGTTTTCCAACTAAAATTGTGTATGCATGCTAATGTCCTATCAGTGATTTAATCATCTCAATAATACTAGATGAAAAGAATTTTCACCATTCTTCTGTTACTTTATCTTTTTTATGTCCATATATTCTCCTCAGCACCATGTACTCAAATACTTTCAGTCTGTATTCTTTTCTTGGGGTAAATGACTAAGTGTTACACCCAAACAAAGCAACAGGTCACTGTTGTTCTGTATTTTGATATTTACATGTTATTTTTCTTCCTCACTAGCCGCTCTGACATGGTGAAAGTCGAGTCAGAACAGACCAGCGGCCATACATCAGGTGATGAACTGGAGACTACAACTTCTTCAGATATCGAGATTATTTCTAGGTAATTGTAAATATTGTGATATACATCCAAATAACTGGAAGTTGCTGAGAATATATAGTTTAGGAGAACTGTAATTTGTCTGTGTGTTACTTAAGAAATAATAATCTAAAACATACATTGTTCATAACAATCACAGCAAATTAACCCTTTCCGTGTTGTGAATAAGATATATCACACTAAAACTGGGCACTTAGCTTTATCTGTAGTATGTGACATAGTCAACTAAATCTCACCCAACATCTTGACATTTTGAGGTAACTGACTGTAAATTTCCTCATATTGAATATGTAACTATTGTGGAGACATATATTTGAGGTCCTTGCCCTGAAATTATCCAAGGTTTGAATCCCTGTCTGTGTTTGAGCCTTGGCAGCATGGATCTTGCCATCCTAGACGAAGATAAATAGTGCTGCCACCATCTGGGATTATCTCTTTTACTGATTTAGAGAGCATGGTCCAGAAAGGAATGCTACACAAAAGAGATTGGACAAGTTGACTCAAGCAGTAACACGTCTGACTTGTATTTAGAAGATGTATGCTTCAAATCTTGGCTGGGTCACTGATTATTCTGACAAGTATTTGTGATTTTCTTTACCAATCCTGGTGAATTCTTGGACAGTATCTTGAAAAGGGCCATGATTGTGTTTCTCCATTTTTTTCGAATCTGTTGAATGTGACCATCTTCTTCTACTAACTCTTAGACTCAAGTAACCTCTGCAGCTGACACAGTATCATTAAATAATCTAAGGTTCATTGAGGCTGCCACGGTGGTCTAGCGGTTAGAACGCTGGCCTTGTAATCCTGGGGTCTCGGGTTCGATTCCCGACGGTGCCCGAATTTATAACTTGTGTTGGGCAAGGCCGTGGTCTAGGCAACACGGAGTTTTCCTCTGGGGGCTTCCCCGGTTTCTCCGTGGCATCCCAACAATTACTCCATTCACACACAGAAGAAGGCAATGGCAAACCACTTCTGGATCATCTGCCAAGAACGTAT
The DNA here is from genome assembly GCF_977971745.1 of Zootermopsis nevadensis. Taxonomy (NCBI): domain Eukaryota; kingdom Metazoa; phylum Arthropoda; class Insecta; order Blattodea; family Termopsidae; genus Zootermopsis; species Zootermopsis nevadensis. Next base: position 5,824,525 of record NW_028259160.1, read on the forward strand.
ATGAACAGGACCCAGTCCGAGAAAAGGATGGAAGGATCCTGTTCATATGGACCTGTCGTCAGACAGAACACTCAATAAAAATAATAAAGGTTCATTGAGCCACAGAAAAGAGCTGCTTCTTCCAACCCAATTTTCAACAATGACATTTTCAGTGTTAACAACTAATCTGACAAACAAAGTTACAATACATCAGTAATATCTTCACAGAAACCAAATTCCAAAGTGAAACAATGACAGGAATTTAATAACCAAATTCTAACAGCTTTATATGTTTTCTGATTGTGGCAGCAGGTGGCTTGCTTACTTGAGATTGCCAGAACTGGAAGCAAAGTCATGGTGAATGTTTATTCATAGCCTTTTAAACTTTTGACAGATTATGATGGCTCTTGTTACATGACAATTTTATTACATTCCATTAACTTTAATTCACCTTAAGGCACATTACATAATGATCTAAGAATGAAAAAGAATTATTCTGAATAGAAGTTTTTGGGATATAGATGTTATGTGTTGTGCGGTACTTCCATTAAACTTATTGGGCTTCAGAGAATCACTGATATTGTAAGAATTCTAATTATGTATGTACCATAAAAAGTGTTGTCCTATTTCCTGCTATCTCCTGCCATATAATTAATCAGATGGGTGGCATGCATAAATGAAACACATGCCATTTTCAAGGATGTTGTTGCATGCTATTGTTTTTTATGTGAAAGAGTGACTCATTTGAAGCATCACAACAATGATGACATTTGGAAATGACAATGTAAATTTACATTTCAACTGGAGGCAAAACAATGAACCAAGATGGCTCATTCAGTAGAGCAGCTGGCTACTGTGTGCAGGAAGTCCGAAGCGTTAAAGGCTGACGCTATCTTTCCTCTTTCACCCCACAAGTCTCAAGATTACAGTCGTGAACTATGTATAGTGTGACCAGTCTATGAAAAATGGATGGGAACATTTGTAATTTTTATGCTCTCAGAATAATGGAAAATGAGGGACTCCTGATATGGAACACAATTATTTTTTAATCATTTTAATATATCTATTCTCTGATAAAGAAGTATTTTGCAATGACTTATTCCATTTGAAAAGAACTGTTGTGATCATACTAGACTCCAAGGTGGCAGGACCACTTGCTTATTATTTCTCTAAGAACATCTTACTGATAATGCCTATTTTGATGCTGTAACAGTCCAAATGGTGACAGTAGTAGCACCCAGTCACGCCACAGTCCAGCCAAACTTCTTCAGTATGCTACAAGGGGGAAGCTAGCATTAGCAGCTGAACGCTCAGAATCACACAGTTCAGATCAACTGGGAAAGACAGCAAGTGGCAAGATGAAAGGTAAGAATCATCTGACATGTAAATGAAAGTTGGCTAAACACCATATCAAGGGCATCATGCCAGATGGTGCATATCAACAAAATTACTGATTCATAGGAGACTAAATTCTTGTGCTTATTTGCTTTGACAAATGTGTATTATTAGTGTTAATACACCCTAATCTGTATCTCTGTGTACAGCAGCATCATTACACTCTCCTTGCATGACATACATCCCACTGTTTTCTGTTGTTAGACCAGATACCTTAGATTATGCAGATATGCTGATATGTTCTTCTGGCATGATGCCCTATATATATATATATATGCACATAATTATACATCCTCTAACTTTGCTTTGGCTGGCATGTGCACACATTTTGTTGGTTTCAGTACATTCATCCATCATATGCTCCTAACTTTGGTTATTTAGTGAAGGTACTATAATTTTATGATTAATATAATTATGTGTGATACACCATTTGAAAATGTTTCAAAATCTGAATATCTGAGAATAACAGTAACAATAGAAATGAGTTACATCATGACCATTTATGAAAAAAAAATTAAAAATGCTTATTATTATTCAGTTCAAAATCTGTTATCAAATGTACATACCAAAACACTAAGTATGTGTGCATGTGTGTGCATATGCATTCACACATATGTGAATCAACATGCAAATCCTTCCCATATAAGAATGCAGGCATATGAAAACAAAAGATTACACATGTTGAATGACACTATTGATGATGAACTTTGTGTGTGTGTGTGTGTTACAAATTATAATTATGCAAGATAAGATATTGCCATTTTATAAATTTAATGTGTGAATAGACAGTTTCTTATAAAAACCTGAAGCACACCTGTAACTTTACTGTGGCACACCAGTCGTGAAACACTGCCTCAGACAGAACTTTGGGTAGGACACAGATGTCGTACTGAAGATGAAAACTACCTGTCCCTGTAGAGAATCAAATTACAGTCATCTAGCCCATAGCTATTCACTTTACTGCCCAGGTTATCCTATATCACAGAATCTTCTGCATAAAACAGTCCATACCTTGTACTTCTAAGTTTTCTTTTTGTGCATGCCAGTATTACTATAGATGTCCACAGCTTTCATTTAAGAGTGTGGAATATCTCTTATATATCTCTTACAGGTCATCAGAGAGAGTTATCAGGGGCGTCTAGTGGAGGTTCAGATGACAGTCATTGTTCAGAGGTTGAAAGATTAATGAAGGTAAGAAATACCATGTTTAAGAGCATTGAAATTCAAATAATGAGTTGCAGTTCTTTTATACTGTGAAACAATTTGTATTTTTAACATTGAAAATATTTTTTTGCTGTTTTTAAACATTGGATATTGTTAAAGAATTAATGTTTTTCATATTGAAAATTCCAGTGTAGTTGGTGTTTTTCAAAGAGAATTTAGTTTATGGATTAAATTAGTTCCAGTTATATATTTCAGAAACGATTTTTTTTAACTGTAATAAGTCTGACTTTGTTGCATTTGTAGGTTACCAGATTTTTCTCCTTGAAGAATGACTAAAACATAACACATTAATGTTCTGCTTTTCCAGAGGATAGCAGAAATGACAGAAATTCTTGAGGCAAGAGAGCTGAAACTGATTGAAATTTGTCGAACAAATGTTGAGCTTCAAGAGAGTAATTCAGACTTGAAAAGGTATTCGTCATCAAATTATGTCGTGTTTACTTTTTGAAATAAATTGTTAGTTGTTTCACACATCCATACTTTTTAAGCTAACTGCTTAGCTTACTGCTACCCTTGAACCATTATAGTCTCCTCCCCTAATGAAGGAATTGATAGTTCCTCCAGAATGTCAGTAACCACATATAAGATCAGAACTGACCAGTGTGGTACTGTTTATGGAACAGCTGGGTCATGAGCAAGGGGAGGATAAAAAGACAATAAAGTTTTGTGAAACACTGATGGCAGAAGAAAACTGCTGAGCAATGGGTGCTATATTTGTAGCAGGACACACAACATAACAAGCACACCAAGTCTTTTAATATATTTCCTTTCTGCTAATCTAATATCTACGAAATGATGCGACAAAGGATTAACTGTCCTCTAGTACTTATATTTTAAGTATATGAATGGATTACTATGTAATATGTTTAATAATTTTTCTTTTCACCTTTAGTCAGCTGGAAGCCACAGTACAGTCACGAGCAGCAGAGTCACAGGATATACATCAGATCACAGAGGAATACACACAGAGGTTGTCGACACTAGAACGCAAGTTCCAGCAGGCTATAAGAGAGAAAGAAGTGCTCTGGAAACAACTGGAGGTTCATATTCACTTTTACAATGTAGTTATCCAAATACCACACATCCCTGAATAAGATATGCACCACTGTATTATAGTGTTTTAAGACAAAATTATTATATGAATGAAACTAATACTAAAGATTGCCTTATTGTTTAATCTCTAACCAATATCATCTTGCATTGAAGCCCTGAATTTACAATTTCTAGCACCTTCAACTGGCTCATTTCACAAATACATATGTGACATTCTTCTTGGACTACCAGCCATGTAAGGTGGTTTAATGGAGAAAACACCAACATTTCAAGAACCATTTTCATTCAGGATACTGTGAGGACAAAGATGAAGATTATACTTAGTCGCTCTGAAAGCTTTAGATCAGGGGTTGGCAAACATTTTTTCTAAAGGGTCAAACAGTAAATATTTTAGGCTCTGCGGGCCAAGAGGCAAACTCGAGGATATTTATATAGGTAAGCCTACTTATGTAACAAGAAAAAACCAAGTTTTAACAAATTTATTGAACAAAATGTAACGTAATAATATTAAGTAGACTACAATTGTTTGAAATACAGCTCTACTAATGAGAAGAATAGAATTACCTGTTATGAGATAACATTTCACAAAACTGAGGTTTAAATTCAGTACTCCCTATCATCAAAATTGATTGTAAATGTTCATCCGTTAATGCTGACCTGTATTGAGATTTTACATATTTCATCTTTGAAAATGTCTTTTCACACAGGTAGATGCTGCCAAATACAGATATAAATCCCCGAGCATATGATCTTAATTGACGGTATTCATCGCTTGGAAGACATTTATAGAATTCTTTCTCTCAACTACTCAACTCGGCCGTTTTGTTATAGCGCGTACTTTGGAATTTCAAAGAATTTAAATATGTAAAATCCGTTCTTAGCTCGCGGGCCGTACAAAAAGAGGCGGTGGGCCGGATTTGGCCTGCAGGCCGTAGTTTGCCGACCCCTGCTTTAGATCATACAATTCTTGCAGAAATTTCACATTGTGACAAAATATATTTTCCTCTGTACTTTAAGTGTTGTATAACAGAGTGTGACATGTGATAAACCTTAAGCTTTGACTCTGACAATCAAATAAATTCATAAAGCATCATTCAGCATGTGTTGGCAGCAAAGTGTTTACAATAACTAATTGGTAGTTTCTGTAATGCACATGTGACTGATATAAAATCATTAGTAATCCAACCACAATTTTTAAAATTTTTGTGTGTAAATATTAAAACATTAGAAATAATGAAAATCGCATGAATATGATCACAGGTAAGGCAAGCATAAATGACAATGCTGTAAAATTAATACCTTGTTGTTGTAGCAAGCAAAGCTAGATGCAGCATCTAGGCTGTCAATGGGAGAGCTGGAGTCTTTGGTGGCAGAGAAAGATGAGATCATAAAAGAGCTAAGAGAGGAAGGAGAGAAGCTGTCCAAACAACAGCTTCAGCACTCCAATATCATAAAAAAGCTGCGAACAAAGGAGAAGGAGTCAGATAATACAATAAAGAATCAGAAGTATGTTACTTAAATGTAATAAATATGAAAGATAGTATTAAATGTTGAGCTGAAGCTCATTTCTTCCCTTTAATCTGAACTGGGCAGTATAGCAGTAATTTTCAATATTTGTATTCTGGCAGTACATTGTTCAAAGCTCTGCTAGATAACTGAGTTGTTGTAACTGGCGTTTCTCAAGTTTTTCATCAGTTTCTTCAGATGAATACCAGGATAGTACATTGAAACAGGCAATGTCTGCCTCAAGTGCTTATCTACGCACCATTCATGATTATATCTCATTTTAATCAATGATACATTACATCTGCACTTCAGTAAATAATCTAAGAATCCAACTATTTCCTTTTAGAAGAGAACAATAAATAACAACATGAGTATTAAATTAAATATGAGTCTTTGTAGACACATTAAGATTATAAGATTACTGTCTTAATTTTCCAACTTTGGTGTTGGAGTATACTGTAATTGTTTTGTTCTGCTCTCAGTTATATACATTAGACAGTATAGGAGAAAGACCTGAATCAGACTTTAGTGTTGGAGAGAATCATTTAGTCAATTATGTATGGCACCATATCGGTTGTTGAGGTTGTGAAGCTCCAATGAGAGATGGTAGTGTGAAGGAGGGATTTGGGAGGAAGCACTCATGGTCTACTTTATGTTACTATCCTGGCATTTATCTAGAAGGATTGAAGGTAACCTTGAGAACTGAAGTCAGGATAGCAAATTTCCAGCATGGATCAGTTACATCAGATGCTTTATCAGTGTGCCAAAACTATTGCTAAAAAAAGCATTTTAGATGCATTTATTGCAGCCAGGTATACTGCAATGAATGGTAAAATATTACTAACTATATGGTTTATGGTCTTTGTTGAACAGTTTATTGTAATTTGGCATGTCAATATTTTTCCTGATTTTATGAAACTTAAAGGTTATTATCATGTTCACAAAAGCCAACTACAGACACTACTGTGAGCCAGTTTAATCTGGTCCACACCTTTACTCCTCATTTATTTAAGATCCATTTTAATATTATGCTCCTGTGATGAAACAATACATTTTACATGTTTAATATTTCTTCCAATTTGGTACTGTAAGCCTCTTTGATTGAAATATTACAGACAGTAATATGAAACAATATTACAGGGAGCAGCTGGATGTATTGAGTGAAGAGGTGGAACGACTGAAGCGTTCACTTGCTGCCAAAGATGAGGTAGAAAGAACACAGATTGAAGCTGTTCATCAGCTGACAGCCCGCACAAAACGTCAAGAGAAAGAACTTGCCAGTCTTCGTGGACAGCTAGATGATACTAAGCACAGATTGGAAGCAACCAAGGAATCATTTGAACTAACTAAAAAGTGAGTTGAGATCACATATTTCATAATGACAATATTCTATTTACTTAACAATGCTTTCCCAACTGCATATGATATATAGTGTCAAATGAGAGACTGGTTACAAATAATGAATTGGGAAGGGCATGAAAGAAACAGATTGTGATCCAGTTGAAGTTACTGTCCCAGTAACTGGAGTGAAACCACAAAGACTTAATTTAGGATAACTAGCCTTGAGGCTGAGAATCAAACCCAGGGCCTCCTGAATAAAAAGCAGGAACACTAATCACTCAGTCTCAGTGTTTAGTTGCCTGATCCATTTTTGTAGGCCGACAGCTGTTGCTACTTCAGTGGCAACACAATGGCTGCTTGCTCTTGGTATATGTCATTTATATTTGAAGAGAGCAATCTCTTATGTGTTAGCACTTTCCTATGTTGCCACAGGGAACTGGCTGAGAGCAAGAGAGTAACTGCTGCACTTGAGAAGGAACTGAAGGAAGCAATGCTGAGTGTGGAGATTTCTGCAAAACAGGAATTAGTGACTGCATTAGAGGAAGCTCAGCAAGTAGCACAAGAGGAGAAGGAACAGCTGCTGGCACAGGTTGAAGATCTACGACTCAAAGTGCGTCAGGCCGAGGAGCAGCACTCTGAGTAAATATTGCTTTCATACAATTAGGTGTAATGAATAGTTTTACAAATTTTAAGAATAAACCAATCTGTCTGTGGGTCATTATGTCACATTTATGTTGGACATGGTCCACTCTTTAAGGGATATTTTTGTATTATTTGGTAAAAGTTAAACTGGATATTGGAGACATAGGGTGTGAGGGTATGGACTGGATTTAACTATCTCAGGATGGGGTTTATTGGTGGGCTTCTGTGAATATGATGATAAACCTCTCGGTTCCATAAAAGTGGAAAATTTGCTGAGAAACAGTTACTTCAAACTTGTCCAGTAAGACCCTACACCTTGGAGTAACTTATACTGTTTTAATACTTACATAACACAATATTGCTATCAGGCGTGAAGCATCCATCCGACAAGAATACAGTGTTCTATTGCGTCGACTAGAACAAGCAGAGGCACGGAATGAGGAATTGGCACAGTCAGTATCAGGAGCAACCCGACCTTTGCTGCGGCACTTGGAATCACTGCAGGCAGCCAGCAGTGCCCAACAGGCCTCATGGGAGAAGCAGGAACGTAATCTTTCAGATGCATTGAGTAAGTTACACTGTAAATGTAATGACTAATTGTTATAAAGAAGTTTTATCACTGAAGACTGAATCCCATTTCTCATTTCTGTATGGTTAATGTCCAGATTTTATGCAAATGTTATTAATGTTCACACCTGGAGTGATCAAAAATGGTTATGAGATTTGGAACTTGGATTATCAGGAGTCTATATATGTTAGGTTCTTTGAAAATGGAGACAAGAGAATTAGAATGGCTCTTAAAGAAATAGGGTGGGACTGGATTCATCTGGCTCAGGATAGGGCTTGATGGCTGACTTGTGAACAATGTATTGAACTTTGAGGTCCCACATATGACAGAATTTCTTGACTAGCTAAGTAATTCTAATCTTCTCAAGGAAAGATGTTACTTAAGAAACTAAGATATACATATGAGAATACTACGAAGAAGTATATCAGAGAAATTGGTTGTGAAAATGTAAACTGGACTGAGCTAGTTCAGGTCAGGTCGGGAATGTGGTGATGAATCTTTCAAAGGTCACATAAAAGCCGGAAATTTCTTGACTAACAGAGTAACTATTAACTATTGAAGGAACACCCTGTTCTATGGAGTTAGATTCATTTCATGATGTTGAAGCAATATGAATGTGTTTTGTAAGGGTAGACACATTATGTTACAGGTGAAGTGCAGGGTCGGTTGTCCTCATTGACAGAACAGGAGAGAGTGTCAAGGGAGCAGTGCATAATGTTACGCTCCTCAGTGTCTGCCTTGGAGTCAAGACTGGCAGCAGCAACAAAGGAGGTGGCTCAGTATAAGACAAACCTAGAGCTCCAGCAAGCACAGTGCAACCAGCTGAAACAAGCCAAGGACAAGTACGTTCAGGCTACAGGTTACAAACTTATATGTCTGTAACCAGCAGGGACTTGACGTTGGGGAAAATTCAGAGTATATTAATTTATAATTAGCAGAGTTATGAAATTAAAGGCAGTAATAAAAACTGAAAAGAAGTAAGATGTTTTAATATTTTTAAATTTACAATGTCATAAAAATGTACCTGTTTCTTATATTTTGGTTCTGAAATGTTAACCCTTTGTTCATTCCATGCAAGCTCTATAAGTGACCAGTAATGAAACCACATGTGGTTTTACTGGTCACTTATAGAGCTGTATGAGCGGTCTTATAATTTTATTTTATCATATAAGTATTATAATCTGCTGACAGAACCTGTACTTGGGTGGATAAGTTGAAATAATAGCATGAGTTATATTATCCAGTGACAGAGACTAGCTCTATCTAAGGGACCCAACAGAATAAGTACCTCTCACCTGAAGACGGAGACAGAACCAGCCTCCGAAACATCGTGGCTTTTAAAGAACAGACGATGGAAAAAGTCCTGACAATTAATAATTTTAAGTAAAAGAAATCAGTATAATAAGAGGCACAGTAAAACAAATTTTATCAAATTAATTACAACAGATATGTAATTAAAACTGTGACACTGAAAGTTAAATATTGAGGCAAGAGTGAAATATAGATTTTAATCCTTCCCATGCTAATCATTATTTAGAAAACTTTATGTAAGTATATTTCCATGGTGACTTATAATTCATATTGTTTAAAAGTTACAAATAGCTTTAACTGTTGAGAGAGGGGGAGACCTTGCTTTCACAGATCTTCTAAAATATCAGATAAATCCAGATTAGAAAATCCATTGTTCTGAATAATGTATATCATGTGTGTAGCATGGAGAGGTACTAAAGGACTAGAAGTAGCAGAGCTGTAATGTCCGAGAGCTGTTTGATGTGTGAATGTTGTAATAAAATCATTGCACTTTCAGAGAATTATCAGGGGCAGAGTCCTTGAGGCAGTCTATGACTGAGCAACTTGCTGAGCTGCGGAGAGAAGTGACAGCTCTGGAGCAACAGCTGGCAGTGGAACGTGCAGCCACTGAGGCTGAGAGACGCAGGACAACACTCTTGCAGGTTGATCATCTGTTATGTTACACTGGCTGTAGAAAGGCTATGGTGTGTTTGGATGTACCTAGGATGGGGCTAACAAGGAATGCACTTAGAATTTTGGTAGAGAAACCTCCTGAAAAATGTCTACTTGGGGAACTGGGAAGGATAAAATCAAGGTGGATAGATACAAGGGAAATACAATGTGAGGATCTGATGTAGATTAAACTGGCTCAGAATTGTTTCCATTGATTGACTTGGTTATTACCAGTGTTTAAACTTTGGGTTCTAGTATCAGTTAGTCTGTCTAGTCAGGGACTGAAAAATAATGTGTGCAAACTCCTCATTTTACAAAAGGAATACACTTAAGTTATTTGTTGCACATAATTAATTTCCAATTAATTTACAGGCAGTAAAGGAGATCAGTATATTACGTGTACGTGCACGTGTATATTAAAGGAATATATTTGTTCCCTTTACCTAAGCACCACACCATTAATATGTACAGTGGTATGCAGGTAAACTCCATACATTCTTAACCTTGGCAATTGATGGAAGAGACTGATCTCCTCCATACTCCCAATATTGACTGGAGAGGGTGTTGTATGGGTGTATGTATATATTGTGAAAATTATGTTGATGAGTGCTTGGAAGTCCTGGTGTAGTAGAACAGATAAAACTTAAAAGATGACTAAAACAGCACAAGATGGCTGATGGTGTGAGAGGCAGGAGGGATAATGGACAGTGCTGGAAATGTGCTCATGTGGTCTGACAAACAGTAAGACCAATGTTTTTGTATAGAAACTGCCAACACCAGTGAGCTGCTAGGTGCTAGACCACATAACTATGATTCAGTCTGTTTTGTGATTGCAATAAATATTTTAATGGTGAAGATTTTTGTTTGTCAAAGAATGAGAAATGTAAGAACATACATAAAGAAGAAGGAGTAATAGAAAATGAGCTGATTTAGTATACTTTCAAGACTTAAGGTTCTCATGGTTGTGAAGATGTCGGTGTTGGTCTTCTGGGTTGTGATGCTGTGTGGAGTTATAGGCAGATACCAACATACTACCTCCATCTTTAGCACTGAAGATTCCTCTGAAACAGAAACTACCCAGAAGTCCACACAACATTACAGCATAGAAGACCAATAGTGATATTCCTGATTGTTTGTATGTCAGAGTAATATGAGCCTTTACAGGGAAGGATTATTTACCCCATATTTCCAAGATGGGTAAACACTGCCACCTGTTTGTAACTGGTTTGGATTATTTAAGTGACTCAACATTTAAGAAAAACCAATTTATAAATATACCATCACATTTCCTAGTTTTGTAGTTTTATATTAAAATGGATATGTTGCATAAGATGCATTTACTAAGAAATCCTACATATATTTTGTTTACGGTCAGGACCAGCTTAGGGAACGAGAGACTAATACCGATCGAGATCGCCATGGTATACGTGGGTCTCCTACATCACCACGCTCTTCTCCCACACTCAGCTTTGGTCGACTATCATTATCTGAATCCCTATCGAGCAATGCGTGGCCACAGGTAATTTTGTATAATACTTATAATGAGGATTTTCCATGTAGCAGAGTTCTTGAGAAATAAACTGAACAAGGTGCAGGTGAAATTTGTCCTGCTCCTAGGCACAGGGTGGAGCCGAGCAGTCAGCTTCATGTTCAGGCCACTTAACATACAGGGAAGGAACCCCTGTACCGAGTGGATAGCACACTGGCCACTGTGATTAAATTACCACAGTTTACCGTGTACTTCATGGTCTTGCATGTGCATCTAGTGAGGCTGATGGGCCTGTAACTAGTTGCAAGGGAACGGTCCTTGCCAAGTTTAAGAATTGGAACAACCAGTGCTTATGCCTAGGCAGCTGGTACCAAGTTCTCTATCCTTATACAATTTCACTTGGATAGCAGAAATTCCTTGCTTGTAGGTGGGAAGTTATAGAGCATTTGGTTATGGATACCATTGTGACCAGGGGATATGGTGCAGCAGCATTCTCATGCTACAAGAAGCTTATTGATACTGAATGAATCATTATACACTTGGTTGACTTGAGAAGTAACATATATAGGCAATGTTTCTATGTCTTATTTAAGATTCTAAATGAAGGGCCATAATTATTGGAACTGCACACAGATAAAAATAGGATGTGCGGGTATAGGTAGTATCAACCTGAGATGTAATGATGACTGCCAGCAGAGATGTCAGGTATAGAGGTTAATACATTTACCTGACTTCCACTATAGTTTATTCCACGTAATATATAAATGTGTGCATCAGGAAGAAATGTATAAAAGTGTTTGAAAAGTCATAGACTGCTCCTGAACCATGGTGTAGGACAAGAAGATAATTTAAGTTGCATGAGTGTTCTCTTTTTAGCATATTAGACCTGACTTGTGGGTGCAATGATTGATTATATTTTACTCTATGAGTATGGCCGATTAACCTTTTTCAGGCAATTTTAGCCAGGTGCTAATTTAAATATGATTGCCAGGCCACAGAGCTTAGAAGGTGAAGTCCTGTGAAGATGTCTCTTAGACACTTGTATTTTATTGTGTAGTTTCAGGATGATGCATTTGAGTGCGGGTCTACTGCAGGCCGGTATAGCAATGTCTATGACAGCCTGCGGGCAGGCAGTACTACATCTCTGCTGGAGGGACTCCAGGCTCAACTCAAATTGCGGGATGGTTTGTGACTTTACTGGTTTATGTGCAAATTTTCTGGAAAGATGAAACCACTGGTTAAGCTTAAAGTATTTGACCTTTGTTGACCATGTATTGTGGCTGATGTGTGGCCTAGATGGACATGTATCACACTAGCATACCTTGAGTTAAATGTCCAGTCAACAGTCCCCTGTTCCTATATGATAAAGGTTAAAAAATTTGATTATATGAAAAAAAATTGATCACTGGTTTAGATAAAGTATGAAAAAAGATACAAGTTTTCTGGAAAGATTTAGCTGCTAGTTTATTACATATTTTTTGGAATGTTTCAACCAGTGGTGTATTGCAACTTTTCTGAGAAGAAGGTTCAGCCATTGGTTAATTGTATATATTCTGCAAAGACTAAGATTTTCCAGATTGTATAGTAATATTCAATGTTTACTGCAAATTTTATGGAAAGAATAAAGCTCTGCTATACACATGTGCATGAGCGTTCACGCACGCACACACACACAGTCATATTTTCCTAGAAAGAACAAATAACTTTTTATACCCAGTCTTCATTGGGTACCAGTGAGTCAGTGATTCTATATGGTTTTAAAAAATATACAAATGCTGTGTTCTTACTTGTACCAGGAGAGGTGCAGCAGTTACAGTGGGAGATGTCGAGGAGAGATGCAGAGAGAAGTGCTCTGACAAGTGAACTCTCTCAGCTGACTGCACGAGTAGAGGAGCAGGAGGCTTGTCTCAAGGAGATGGAAATACTGCGCAGCCAGTTCCAGGACTTGCAGCATAAGTATGATGCCTTGCTGCAGATGTATGGAGAGAAGGTGGAGGAGGCACAGGAGCTGCAGCTCGACCTGGAAGATGTTAAAGAAATGTACAAGACTCAGGTAAGCTAGCACCATCACTAGTTAGACTGACTGTGAAAAAGAATGGAAAGTCATACTTCACTGGAAAACACATTTTTCAAATCTTGTCTTTTACTATTTTGCTTGTATCTTAGGCTTTGATTTTCATTCATTGCAGGTTTCTTTGTTTGTTTATAGACTCAGCCTATACAGTGTCAAGTGACAGGATGATTGATTAATAATGAACTGGAAAGGGGTTAGAAATATACTGCTGCAAAACTAGTCACTACTACAGATTTGAACTAATGCAGTATTCTGCAATATGTAATGCACTGCAATGTAAATATAGCAAAACTGTGTTTCAGATTGATCAGCTGCTGAAGAAGGAGCCTACAGTGTGAATTCTCTGCATGTATTACAGCATAGGAAAGAAACCCACTGTGTTTATTCCTTGTTAAGGATTTGCTCATTTAAATAAAATATTGTTTTTATACACACAAGAATCGCTATTAGCAGAGTTTTGTTGGCCTAGTGATAAGATATAACAGTGAAAAGTTTGCTTTGCACTTTGTTTTTTCAGTTGTCAGTTTTGTGATTTAAATTGTTTATTTATTTATTTATTTATGTTGTTGAATGATTCAATTAACCAAGACAATGACTATTTAGTTGGACACACACAAATTAACTGTCTATTCTTGGGGGAAGGGTGAAAGAGAGGAGGGAATCTTCTAAATACTTTCTAACTTCCTACATGGTACAGGATCCTCCTTGAGCGATGGCAATTGTCAAGCTTGGTCAATAATCACTTGACTAGCCTGGTTCCGGCTACCTCTACCTTCCTGCTGAATGTCATGGTAAAATGGTTAGCACTCCTACTTCATATTTGAGAGATCCCTGGATCAAATCTTGGCCCAGAGACCAGCTATCTTGATTGATGTCTTTTGTAGTTTTCCTCAGCCCCTCAAGACAAATTTCAAGATAGTACCTGCTACTTTTTTTCCCAAATAAATTTCTCTAAAGAACCCTTATATCTGATATAACATAACAGCAAATAAATCCTAAGTTTTAAGATATTCTGCCTGATTACAAAATGCATTAAAAATAAATGTAATTACACAAATTGTGACTAGGAAGGACATAAAATTTATGTAAGCAGTGACTACAACTTTCTTCACTGCTGATCATTAAGTGCCAACCCCAGTAGTACAGCTGTTACCTTCATTCTCTAGGCCAGCATTTCTTGAACACATCAATGTAATGTTTATGTTGTTGACTTGGTCACCAGAGCCTCAGTATCAAAGTCAGCAGCACCTAATGCTAGGAAAAATGATGAAATAAGTGGAATTTGTTTTTATCAACATTTAAAATGTATAATTTATGCTCATTTAATTATAACAAAATATTCAGAAATATTTTGAAATACAATTTCAAGATGTATGATACTTGTGTCCATTACATACTGTATTACCTTTCTGCTTGAAATGTAGGGGATATTATTTTCTAGAATTAAAATTGTAATTGGTGATCAGTTCTACCAAAATTTTAAGAAAGGATCAAAATAAAGATTAAACTATATGCCTATCAGCAGGGCTTTAAAATATGATTATCTGCTCACCTCAGTAGTTAATGTAGCAAGATGGGGAGCACAAATGGTCATGTATATTGGTGGGTAACATGTGTCACTTATCTGTATGTGAGATGAACTGTAAGAAACAATAACATCTGACAATATAAACTAGAAATGTGTTCCTCTTGTTTATTTTTTTATTGAACAAATTCAATTGTCAACTTCCATTATTAGTTATATCTTTGTACTTTAAACTTGATTTTGTGAGTAAAATTTTATTTTACAGAAATTCACTAATAACAAGAGGCTCTTCAATTCCAAAATATTAAAAAAGTATGTTTTAAAACTGTTATTTCCTATGATAAAAATAACTGTCATTAGTACTGCTGGTTTAAAATAGATTGGGAATCGAAGTGTTAAGATCTTACATACCAGCCCAAATAAAGTACTTTTTAAAGACTTTGGTTGGTAAGTGAAGTTTTCATTTCATGAATAGGACTTGGCCAAAATGCTTCAAACTCTGCCTGTCAGAAACATTCCTGTACTTCTTGTAATATAAAATATCCTAAGTCACCAAGGTTTATGCCAAAAAGCTCCCTTCACTCTCACCTCCAAGTTTAGCCCACCAAGATCTCTTCAGAATTAAACATTTTAGCTCATTATTTAACAAAACAGTAATTTTATATGACCACAAATATAACAACAAACAAACAACTATCATATCATAAATGCTGGTAATCATGCAACATTTTCATTGGTTGTAATATAATGACATTTCCCCTGCACAAGTATTTAAATCAACCACAGCTATTACAACTAAAACATAACGTTAAATTACTAAAACACGGCTGTACTGCCAGACACTCTCGAAACTCATTTAAATAAACCTGTAACTTTCTCCTATACATCATAATGACCTGTCCTGTTTTTGCCAAGTTAGTATATTAATTTTTATACACATGGTAATGAGTTTCCACAGGACCTCAAAAACAGTTCAGATTTGGATGACTCAATGAGCCACCCAAAAGTCCACATCATTCGAAGAAAGCCTAGTATGTTACTCAACACAGTGAGTTAAATTCATTAATTTATAAAACATAACAATTATGTTAAAGCAACGTATCTAATTTATTAGTATAGAATGGCTGGTGTTAAACTACATGGCAGTAGTGTCCATAGGAGTTTTAGCACAGTGAAAACTTTATACAATATAGTTTTCTAGGATATCATTTTTCAAATGTTGTTAGTCTACTGACCTGCCAAATTAATTGTGTCATAAGCCAACAGAAGGAGTGAAAATGCACTTATATGTTGCAAGGTTACTGAAAGTGGAACAGTAACATTTAAAAAACAGTAATTGAAATAATAATTTTTTTAAAGCTTATAGTTCAGTACTTTAGATATCTTAAGAAATATGCAAAGTATGTACCTCTTTTAAGCATATTTATTTAATAACTACACATTCTGGTCCATTGTTCAAAGCTTCCTTGATAAAAATGCATTGAGCAATTACTTGTTAGTGTCAACATTTTTGTTTTTCTTCTAGTCTACATTTTCATAAGATTATCACAAGTTCTGTGTTGAACAGAACACGTATTACAACTAGGCATATGTATTTTTGGCTTAAAATATTTGATTTTTCAAACGTTGTGGGGTGTCATAGTTTAAAACTGACTTGTCACATAGTTAAAAATGTATGTAATCACCAAGAAATTATGGATACAGTGGAGTAGCCATATTAATGCAACTTATTTACCACCATCTACAGATAATATAAACCTTAACACAGCAAAATAAAGTAAATAAACAGCTCTGGGTCTCTGTTAAAGTCAACAAGGCACTGGTACGCATTGGATAGGAAGTGGATGTGCCACAGAGCCTGTCTCATTGTTGTTTCAAAGTAAAACATCTTGTTGCTGCCCCTTTATTTTGGTACAGGCTGAAGTGATGTTATGCAAATTAAATTTTATCTTTGTGTCTAAAAGAGTTTTTTGTATTTATGCAGTTATAAATGCACCACTGTTGGAAACGTGACATCCGAAAACTCAATCAAAACTCAGCAAGTCAAATTTGTTTCAAGTTGATGTTTAGTTAATATATTTATTAATTTTTGTTATTTAATGACACTATTTCAATTGCATACTGTGTAAGTTGTGAATTAGATAAACATTTGTTAGAAGGCAGATGTGGACTATCTGAAGGTACTGTCTGAGTATTCACCTGATAAAAATTTATAAAACTAGAAGAATCTTCAGTCATGATAACCAGTAATGTGCCTGAGATTTTAATTGGGTGCCTCCTAAATATGAAGCAAAACAGTAGAAATTTGTTCCATCAGAACATGATGCCATGTTATAAGTCAAAAGAATAACTAATTTAAAACTGAGTAACTTTGCACATTTGCATGACTGATTTGTACCCATTACAAAGGATTTCTTCCTGTATTCATGCTTGTGTGTTGTCAGGGTTATCCACTCTATTTAGAGAATTGTTTTATGTTTTAGAAACAAATGTCATATTCATTAGATTAACTGTAGCATCATGGCTGTCTTCCCTACAATAACTTGAATATGTAACACTTTCAATTCCTTATCTTGGGGTACAACCAATTGTCAATTGGAAACACTGATTCTAGTATTTAAAATACATTTAAATTAATAAATTACGTAATAGTTGTTTATATTTAAGATCCTAGGATTCTGAAGCTGCTTCATAAATATAATTTCCTTACTTTATAATAAAATACAGGTGTAAAATATTATCATGTCTATGCATGTCCCCATCCCAGTAACTAACAAGATGGATTTTTATGAAACTTGGTATGTACATCATACTGCTAGAGACCATCTCACCTCTGTACCTCTTAATTTATCACCAATGATACTGATATAGTAGCACAACCACTATTTGAGGTCCATAATTCTGAGATTATGGAGATTTGCCAAGGGTGTGGTGTTTGGGTATAAAAGGACATTTGCCATTGTCACCATATTTTTGTATGATGGATATCTTTCTTCAACACTATGCCTCTTACACTGCTGTGCCCAGAATATTCTTTAACATTTTATACAGAATATTTAATCTCCAAAGCCAAATTAATTTGTGCAGAAATTATCATCTTAATTAGAAACATGACTCAGATTTTCAGTATTCCTCAAGAAATCATCTAGTCTAGTCTGCTACTGCCTCCATTTGAATCCTCTGGCTAAGCTTCACGTAATAAATGCACTGAAGGCTGAATAGAAATATCATCAGAATATGCCATCACAAGATACTAATCTGACTTATCAGGAGGAATAATTCTTAAGGTGGGTCACCTGTCTACACAGCTGCACCAATGCACTATGTCTAGGTACATTTTTGCCTACATCCAATCAACTGTTTTTAGACAAATGCTTGTATATCTGCATCAATCCACTATTTCTAAGCAGTTGCTTGCCTAGATCTGATTCACTATTTTTAGGCAAACAGATGTACTTCTGTGCACTCATCTGTATTAGTAACATATAACTGCAATGATGTTATATAAAATCAAATAGACACAATTGATGCATAAATGTTTTTCCACAAAAACAAATGTATATATAGTTTAGTACACCATCATTTTCTTTGTAAGATAACTGAGGGGACAACACATTTACTTCGATCATTACTCGTCTTGTTCATTTTGGATGTATTATTTTTTTAAAACACAGACTAGTTAATTTGTGCTATACTGTCAATTGACATGCATCCAGGTTACTTATGTATCTACCTGTGATATCAAACCTTATCAAGAATTTTTTTCAAATAACTATCTCTGTGAGAGAAGCTTCTTTTATATATACTAACAATGTAATATAAAGTGGCACATGTCACATATTGTTACTAAAATGTTCCAATACATATACACTGTAGTGTATACATAATTAAAATAAATTCACTTCTATGCATATTGTATAAACAAAAATGTTTTAGGTTCTTTATGTTAATAATGTACAATGCAATGGAATATTTACAGTGTTTATGTTATGTATAATTGGTACTCCTGTCAATAAATAAATACTGTTATGAGATTCATACATATAAGATAGAGACAGTCTCAATTTCTGGTCCTACAATCCTTCCTTAAGTTCATGCTATACCACATATGAGGGCTTTGTAAAGTCTTGAACAAGGACTTGTTCACTGTGTCTAATACAGTCCAAGAATAATAAGCAACATTCATGTAGCTGTGCAGCATTAATGTGGACCTTCTTGTAAGTTTTGAATCAACCAACCTCTCATAACAACTAACTCTACAGAGCAGAATATTCTTGAAAAGCTAATAATTACTCAGCTGGTTAAGAAATTTTCTACCTTTTATGGAATCTGAAGAATAATTGCCATGTTCTAAGTCAGATGAATCCAGCCCACATCATACCCAATTTTCATATCTATGCCTTGGTCTACAAGTTCTCTCATCCTTTCTAGTTTTCTGACTAAAATTTTGTGTATTTCTTGTCTACTTTTCATGATATATACCCCACCCATCTCATATTTATTTTATCACCTCAGTAATACTGAATGAACTCTGGTTATTATAAATCTAAAATGTTCAAAACCACTAACACCAAAGCATATCCTATTATCTGACCTGCAGTCAATTTAATCTAAATCTCAATTTACAGCATATTTTTCTAGGATCAATCTCAAACCCCATTTTCCAAGTTGCTGCAAAGTGTCTGATTGTATGCTTGTTTTTCTAACAACCTAAAAGTCCAGTCCAGAACATAAATGCCATAAAGAGTTTTCATAATTGATTGAAATAATGAAATAGGATAAGTCTTCTCAGATGATCAACCAGTGATAGGAAGTAATAATTCATCCACCCCTGATGGGAGACATGGAGTTCCCTAAATCTTTGATTTTTACACCAGAAAAATATGGCTATAGCCAAGATGATTGTAGCATCTGGCTATCATGAGAACTTCAGATTTCATAAACTGATTACTAGATATAAAGAACTGAAATTAAAAGAAATTAGAAAAAATGGGAGTCGTGTTTTTTCTCACCTCCGAGACTTCCGATTGGGTTTAAATGAGATTTGTTATGGGGGATACTGTAATACTCTTAAAGTCACCAAGTTAAGATAATATGGACTGTACTGAGCCAATATATCCCCTACTCTACTTTATACTCAAATTACTCATAATGTTCTAAAAAATCAGCAAAAAATAAACAAACAGAAAACAGATCTTACTAAGATCTGATTTCTGACCACCTCCGTGTATCTATAGTGTGATTCGGTCTGCAACAATATATTTGTATCTGTAACAAATAAATATAAAGGCCAAAGAAGTTTACAAAATAATAAGAAATTTTAACTTTTTTAACATATAAACCATTCTATGTTCAGATGCAATGAATGACACTGGCCTGATGATGAGGCAGCAAGGACGTCTGAAATGTTTGTAACCATTTACTAGACTACAGTGCACTACAACCCAGAAGACAGCCATCTTTGTACTCACCAATGCAAGAACCTGAATCCTACCATTCCATGATAAATCTGAGACACTGAAAGGCAGATAAAGAGATTTAAAACTTTTAAAAGTTTGCTCTTTATTATAGTAATGAAAAGAAAACAAAAAACAGTACCATGTCCATAAGATATTGAAAGTGGGAAATACATGTTCATTACATCTTAACACACTTATATAACAAATAAATGTTGATTACCCATCACAGTACATGACAAACCATTACTATTACTGTCTGTCTTACCTTCTTCAGAACACATTTATCACACCTTACTTCCACAGCATAAACCATTATCAAGCCAATACTCAGAAGACAGGTGAGATATCTGCTTCCTGTCATATACCATTAACCCATACCGGACACTTCCATTCTTAACACTCCACATTTCTTACATGCCTCATGTATGTACTGTTCTTCAAATTCACTGAATATAAAAACCTACCTACAAGAGGAAAGAGAACAGCTAATTATTATGGACATTGGGAGAACCAGAAAAGATATTACATCATACACAAAAATCCCTACAAAAATGTTTTCACAGATTCAGGCATACTTAAGACACACATTACACTTTCACCTTCAGAACATAATATCCCATTGCTCTCAGAGATGAAATTACTGGAAGCTCCAACAATTGCATCTTAAAAAAATATCTACCAATAATGAAAACCCAAGATTCAAAATTACAAATATCACTAATCTATAAGAACTAAACATAAAGAAATAAACCCCAAAATTAAATCAAATTAAAACTCCCTATCAACAAATTTTGGAACTATTTTTTCTTCCACTTATAATTTTTATGTAATATTAAATATTTTGAAGTTCTTAAGCTTGCTTCTGTTGATTGTAAAATATACTATTGCTTGGCAGTAGGAAAACCTGGATTGTAATATCAGGACTTCGTTAAGTAATACAGAAAATTATGTTCAGAATCTAACAACCAGAACAAATTACAAGCACTATGATACTCTTTACAGTGCTGCATTTCAAATATCAATCCAAATTAGCTAACATGTTTTTTTCTTGTCTTTCTTTTAATGCCATTGTCTGATTCAAATTAAAAGACATATATGTGCCAAATATTTAAAATTTTGAGCAAAATTCACACAAATGTTTTAATGCTTTAAATACTAAAAGAAACATAATTTAGAATTTTACAAATGCCATTTTAAATTTCTAATCTATATCATTATTTATGCCAATTATTTTTGCATGTGATATTCCTATTTATGTTCTCATCATATTTTGAATGTGGAAAATCAGTTATGACTGTTCATACTGCTTGGTACAATAAAAAGGGCAATATACTACCAACTGTTGATGATCTGATTACTATTAGTGTGTTATGGTAACATTTTTGCAAGGGCATATGAACACCTGTTTTAGCAAAATATCCCATACTCTTTGCATGACACAATAACCATCTCAGTGAGGCTTGTACTTCAAAGCACAAATACTGGTTGAGTAATCGACAAAACCACAAACTCTATCATTCTACAAATCCAACATTACACAGTCTCAACACTTGGCACCTATTACAACTTTGACATGGAAAACACACTTACTTTGCAGGTATTTATACATGTATAATTCACCCACTGGGATCAGATGGTATGTACTGCAGAATGATGTGTCAATGTCATGATGTCCACACCATCACCTCCAAACTTCAAACCCTTCAACCCCCCAATGAAATATTTACCATTTTGATCTAAAACATCTTAGTACTTGACAAGATCATTAGAAAGGTACTTGTGGTTTTCAAAAAAATACTAATTTTATGGTACCATAAAGTAACAGAAGACCAATTTTTTAGTAAAATTTCAGCACAAAAAGGGTTATCTGTAGAACTGCCATTTGACTTTCTTGGAAGTAAAATCTGTTTTGAAAGCACTTCAATGAATCAATCATATCATTCAAGCAGTCTCCTATGGCTAATTTTGAACCCAGTTCTATTTGCTAAGTTACAAAACACATGACTGGTACAAAATACTGGGTTGTAAATACAAACACAATTTTTTTTAATTATGGAAGGCTGACATAATTTACAGATTTGTAAATTTAATTTAAAAAAGTTGCTTGTAGGCTGGTGATTATAAAATCCAAATGTAGCCAAAATCTGAACCAGGTACATAATATGCTGTTTATAGATTAACTCCCTTTGAAAATGTAATCTGGTAACAAGTGTGTATTTATTTCTTCAGCTCTGTTTAAAACATAACAGTTCTTAATGTTATGTGTAGAGCAAAATAAAACACTCTTTACACATTCCCTGACTGTAAAAGAACATGGCTCTGCACAAACAGGTTTGACAAATAAAATACTTGATATATATATAATTTTTAAATTTGGCATTCCCTATCACCAATTGTGCAAATACATTGAACGACTGCAAGCATTCTTGGCGAGAAGTAAATAAATGAAAGACAATTATTTTCAATTTATTTTTAGAATCTGCAGAAGCACGGGTCATCTGAAGATATTTCAAGATCTCTGAATTTCAAGTAAGACTGCAATGGGCTACACGAAAGCTGTCATAAACTAAACATAAGCCAAAAATTACAGACTGCTCGTGTCTGACTTAAACATGGATTTAGTAACACTTTGTTAAAGAAACTGTTGATATTCTAAATAACATGAATTTCAAGTAGTCAAACTGATTTCTCATATTAGAATAATTCCTGACAAATTTGTATGAACATTTACCATTACTATAAAATTATCATCATTAATTTCAGCCCATAGTCTGGCTCAGGACAGAAGAAAATTTGCAGATTTTGAGAAATTCTACATTTTATGAAAACATCTCATGTAAATCAACAGTCACCATGGTTTTCTAGAAAAGTTGGTATTCAGATGTTACAAATGGGTAGGCTGATACGTTTCATTCCTTTTGACAGAACAAATGTAACTATCAAGAAGATGATTATTACTTTCCAGTACAGCTGCAACTTGAGTGAAAATATTTTTAATCTGAATTCCGCTATTTCAACAATATTAGGAACACTTTCTATTACATTCCCTTGTTACTCAGTGCCTCTTTTACTAGAAAGAAAGATGACAGTTCTCAGATGTAACTGGGGATTGGGAAATACTAATTTAAATTAAAAAGTTTATTCTTAATCCCTTTGCAACAAATGTTTCTATGTTATACAAAAAGTGCCAATACAATACCACTAGTATCACCAAAAAAGCACTGCTTTCTTGTATTAAACTTATTCATGGGATGGAGACAGAAATTACTTAAAAGCAGGGAAAAGAATGCTTTATCCTTATTCAATGCCAAATGTAAGTTTGCTTCAGGTTTGGAATGACATTAAAATAACATTACAAGTTCACATTACCTTTTATAAAAGAAATAATTTTATTTAGCTGATGTAAATTTCAGAGATGTCAATGAACAAAAAAACAAAGTACTTGGTAGATGGCTGGTTTTATGATATATTCTAAACAAATAAATTGCAGGGAAAGGATGCACTAGCCAGAACAGTTTCAAATAACATGACAGAGCACCATGAGAGTAAAAGATTAGAGAAACAAAAATCTTCAAGCACTTACAATTAAAATAAAACTGAGTCAACTAACTTTAACTCATCTCTTGTTAGTAGGAAGTACACTTTCAGGGCAATTTTTATTAGTATTTGGCAATTAAACTTCCCCTCAGTGCAATGGGGGGAAGCATCTTCAAATTATACTCAAATCTACTCTGACAATCTGGATTGTTGGGTTTTTGGACTTTGTCCACTGTCTGATAATAAATTATACTATGTTTCAAGGACTGGACCTGTCCTCATCTTTAGGTGTGGTGAAGGGGAAGATCATCTACTCTATGGGGTCCATTAGAATAAGCTAATCTCAGTCACTGAAGCAATGGAAGACAGACAAAAACCCAACAATCCAAATTATACAAAAATCTACTTTAGGAGAAATAAGTTAACTAAGTCAAGGTTGATAGTGCACCTACCCTACTTACCACACACTTTTACTACCAGGGAGGATGTTAGGACTTACTATTGAAATTGTCTTTGTCACCAGATCATGCTATTTCCCAATCGCCATGTCCATTATCTGTACAAAATCTCACTTTCCTGCAGAACTAAGCCATGGCAAATCACTGCAGTAGCTTACAACTTAAACCACCCATTGTACATCTTTTGATATGGGATGACAATAAAATTTAAATTGCTTTAAATAAGTATTAATAGCTCAGCTTTTTTATACTCTCAGGAAATCTCTGCATTCTACAGAAATTTAATGGAAAAATGCAATTAGCCTTCCAACAGTCAGATTTCCTTACAATATAACAAAATACTTCCAAATGCTGAAGGAATTAATTACAGATTCATATAAAATACTACCTTACGCACTGATTCCCTGGTAAATAATGAAAATGTGAGATTCCTGGAAAGAAAGTACAAAATACACAATCTCATAATCAACTAATGGAATGCTTTTTGTTTTGTTTTTTAAGAAAATAAGCACTATCTGCAGATCAAATTTTTGAACTAGTATTGTCAAATGTAACAAAAAAATATGTTATGATTTATAGCTCTTATTCTCTCTCGTCACATAAGAATTGCAGGAATTCTTTTAATAAAACCATCAACCAAAAACACACCAAATCAGACAGAGGTGTCTGTGTAATGTGCAAATCATCATGTGCAACGGTATGTTATGATGGTATGAATGATCTGACATACATTGACAAATGTGGCAGTAAATGTGTTACTGTAAAGTTAAATTCTTCGTACAAAGTAAATCACTGATAACAGCTGTAATGAAAAGAAAATGAAGTCATATCAACTGCATCATATTACCATTCTCCTCTTTCGTCTGAGTGACAATTTACCTTTTTTTGAAGTGTTTCTGTAAACAAAGTTTCAATGAACACCGAAACAGGGTTGTTATAAACAGAGAAACACAGTGCAGGTTTCCCTCATAAACTGAAAGCAAAACATTATATTAAAGTGGTCCAGTTAAAGCAATACTCAGTGGTAATGCTAATGGAGATGTTATCCTCTTTTCAGAAGATGTAAACTGTATGAAGAAAATATTTTGTTTTATACATGGTACCTTACTCTGGATACATGGTTTGTAACCAGTGGCAAGCAGTCTCCTGAGAGGGGAGCACAAGGACTCAGTGTATGGATGTGGGGCAGAGACAAAATTCTGAACCAAAATTACTTTAGCCTCTAGTACACAGATTTCTTTTATGCAATTATAACTGCCCACAAAGAGTCAAATTCAGTTCATGCATACTCAGGTAAGAAAACACTTTTAAACCAATACCATAAATTGATTACTACATTTCAGCTGTTTTAAAATTAACAATTGATGTATTAATATAACCCTCACACCATTTAAAAATTTAACTACTTCTTATTACTTTAGACTCTTTTTATCATTATCCTCATTATTATTCTTATTATTATTCTCTATCTAAGTATATTTTTCCCCCTTGTCAACTCAATCTGCACTCTACACAGTTTGTTTAAATAAAAAAGAAAGTTAAGAAGTTCATATTTTTTAAAAGTCTTAAAACACAAGATTTTCTGTGGAAGGCAGGATGAACTGGGATTTTAAAATCTGTATGTTTTGGGGGTAGGCAGCATAAGCCATAAAAAGCTACTGCCCTGGCAAATGCTCATATGGTTTCTGAGAACAATGCCACACAAAACTGTAAAAATTTCATAACAGAAAAAAAAGAGCTCTTTTTCGAGCAAGAGGCACTAAACACAAGAACCATATATTCTGCCCACATCGTGAACTTCCTCAAAGTCAACACACTTGACTACAATAAAATTATCTCATCATTACATCCAATTTACATGTGCACAAGCTTTTTAGATGACTAACAAATTTTGTACGAATGTTACCACATTTTTATATTAATTATTCAATAATGTAATGAGATGGGACTTGGAAATGTTTTTGCATAGCCAAAAGTATCCCCCAAATTTCTGATAGGGACACATGCTTTTAAATCAATGAATCTAATTTGCAAAATTTATAGCTACATCACTGGCTGGCATCTCTGAAATTTAATTACATGTCCTTTGAGAAGAGATAAAAAAGATACTTTATCAGTTATATGGACTGAACATAATATGCCCATGACAGTACAGATATGGAATATCAGATGTGTGCAACTGTCACTAAATCCAATTGAAATATTAAATATACATTAAGTTTACAAGCTCTATCACCTTCCATTACTATTGGTGGTGCTCCTCTGACAACCACAACTCAGCAACACATACCCTCTCTCCATTCAAAAATCTCTCATTTCACAAACACAAAACATAATATTCTATCTTGTACTTAATTTATATTTAAACAAGTAACCTATCACCTACAGGCATAACACCCATTATATGCATGGTATTATAAACCAAGTTTACTTACAAGTGGACTTACACAAAAATCAACATTTTAAAATTTTTGAGGGAAAACAGTATCCCAAATTAGCAGAAACTAATGCCTTATGCAGTATTTGGTTTGGAGTTTGATTGTAAAGACCAAGTTACAAGACGTTCTATAGACTATCTGCCATACAAATGAAGGAATTTAATTGCAAAATTTGCTTCTAAAAAACCATTCCAAAGGAGCATTTCATGCGTACATGTAGATACACAACTGTAGTTACGTAACCTCTCTCAGTATTTTACATTACATATAAAGAAAAAATGTTGGTATGACTGACTACCTCCCTGAATATCTACAGAACACAAAATAATCACAAACTGGTCAAGTTACTGCTTCTAAGTATCTGAACAAAACAAACATTACAAAAATAGTTGTCTTCTGGGTTGTAGCATGGTAGAAGTCTACCATTGTTTCAAAGGTCTTGCTGCCTCCACCACCAGGGTGACTCATCATCATGAAGGTAGTGATAAGTCACCCTGACGATGGGGGCAGAAAGGACATCTAAAACAATGGTAAACGTCTACCAGACTACATCACACTACAACCCATAAGAAAGCTATATTCATACTCACAGCTATGAGAATCTCAAATCCAAATAGATTACAAATTTGATTTCAAATCCAAATAGATTACAAATTTGATTTCAAATCCCCTGAAACAGAATTTGAAATGTTCCTTGCATTTTCCTCAAAAAACAATTCACATATCACACTCACAAGAATATTTCTGATTATAAGATATTTCATTTACATGAACCTTATTATGGATATAAAAATTCCACCACATGATAAAGGTTGGATGGAACAATTCGGCACTGAATAATGTGCCATTTTATCACTATTTTTCATTTGTCACACAGTATACTGATATAGTGTAAGTTCATCTTAACAGAGGGTAATCATGATCAGACTTTTTTAATGTAAGAAAATTACTGAAATGTGTAGGGATGAAATATTGTACGAGGCTTCAACATGCACATAGCGATGATTACTCATTAATGCAGACTATTGGCACATAAATTTGCACTAACTATGAAAGGGTTAGAGCATAATTTATATTAATGGAGCAAACACTCTTATCACCAAAGTTACAAATACTTTTGTTACACTTACCTGGTTATTAATCACTTTAGCCCCCACCCCAGATTTAGAGGAACTACTATACAGCAGCCGTTACTTACAGAATTCTTTGCCAACATTGTATTCTTAAGTCTCTTGTCTGATGCAGCTGAAAACCTCATGCATACCAATCCCCTAGCAGCCAGCCTAAATTATTCCAGTTTATGTGGATCACTCAAGAACTTCAACGTCACAAACTTGATTTCAGTTTGTCACCTAGGCATATTATTTTTTTAATTAAGTAAAATCTGCAAAGAACTGTACATACAATTAAATAAACTCCATAGTTATAACGTTCCTACTTCACTTTTAACTTCCAGGAACAATGCAATATTTGTCACACATGTAATACAAAGCTGTAAATCAAATCGTGCATCTGTTACAATTCCACGCATTTACAATGTAAATTTCTATTATAATAAAATTCATCAGCTAACATACTAAACACCTTAAATACATGGCTCATAACTTTAGCCATTATATACAATAAATAAATAAATTAATCAAACCCACCACCTCAGTCATATAAGATCCACAGATGTCCAAGCCCAATTTATTGTAATAAAATTAATTCAAAGTCTAAACTAAACTACCAAAGCCCACTAAATGTATGTGTATGCTCAAGAAAGTACAATTACACAGCCCCCCAAAATTCCTTGAGTTTCCTTCATTTCCTTACCCACTGAAGCCAACATTTTAAGAGCATATCTTGTAATCAACTGACGTGATCTTGGGACTTGTTTCTGAAGAAAATGCGTTATAGTACATTAAAATTTTGTGGTTTAACACCATTAAAATAATATTCACCAAAAGCCAAGAATATGTATAACTCTGCTGATACCCCACACTGGTGTCTTATTAAAGCAAACAACTACCAAAAGTGTGTGCTCTGTAATGAAAAGAAAAAAACAAAGAATTTAAATGCTGATAAATAAAAGAGAGATAATGAAGATTTAAAATATTATATGCTTATCTTTTAAATTGCTTGTGGAATTAAATGGTATAAAAGATAATTACCATTTAGTTCATACTTGAGTCTTCAATAACTTGGAGTTACAACCAACCATTAGCATGTCAACACTTGTGTATTGTGCATGCATATGATGAATAACTGCAAATACCAAGAGAGATGATGAAGAAGAGAGGGACATGTTTATGTGTTGCTTACGAAATTGTTGTGATTAGAGCTGTCCATTAAATTCATAATGGCAACCAACAATCCGTTGGTTAGCAGCGAATGCACGATAACCAAGCTAGCAAGTACCACTTACTCACTTGGCCGTAAAGCTTTGGTGATCAGATGACAAGCTTTACATTTGGCTTTACATTTTATTTATTTCTTTATCTGGACACCCGCACGTCATGTACACGTGCGGAGAGATGGATGTATGCATCTGATCTCCCGCTTGTTCTTCCCCGCGTGCTGGGGACGTCGGCCATGTGTTACGATGAACGATGGGACTTTTTTTGCCCAGAACTCAAACCAAATGCTTGATCCATATCCAGCTGAGTCTCTTCATACCCATGGCGTCCAACCCTCATACAACAAAGCCAAGTTGTCAAGACTCATTGCTTCCCGGATGACATACTCCACCTGAACCAATGAAGTCACAAAACATTTGGAACAATATATAAAAAATAAATAAATTTATCCAGTTTTGATATGGGATCAAAACATGGTATTTTACTTTGAGTGAGATACATATTTGACATGTATGAGGAAGAAGAATAACATTAAGTTGGATATTAGGAAAGTAGGTAGCGAGGATGGAAGATGCTGGCTCAGAATTGTCCAGTAGCAGACTTTGGTATAACACTAGTGAACCTTTCGGGTTTGTAACACGACAGAGTTAGGTAGAATATAAAACTATATGTCATTTGAAGACACAGAAGACATTCTTACAATCATGGATCATTTGCCCAGAATAACATCACGCCACAATGATTTTCAATGAACATTTCTCCACATTACTCAAGTAATTTGTGTGTGTGTGGTATTAAAATCTTTATACACCTGAGAAAACAGCTGAAAAATATAAACCATTCTCATCTTGTCTGCAAGCAGTTCTAAAAAAATGTAACAAATTTATGAGGGAACTAAACAAAATACTATACCTGTAGACCTGCAACATCACTAATATTTACAGGACTTTTAGCACACATACTTGGAATACTAAGAAAATAAATGAACAACAATTTCACTCACCTGCTCTTGCACTGTGGCTCTACGACCTGGGTCAGGGTCTCGCCCTTCCAGTTTCATTCTGACCCTCCGCCATACTCCCAATGCGTACGTATTCCTCTCTTGCACAGCTATAAACAAATAATGGATAAGTTTTCTATCCTCATATTGTGGTATTGTGGTCTGCTGCACCATGTAGTCACATATACTAACATTTCAGAGAATAAAGTGCCACCTGTAAGGAGAATGCATCATTTTCCTTTTAAAAAAAACAGTGGTATACATTGGCAAGATTACATAGCACAACAACCCAGAAGACCACAATCTAAACTCTCACTGCTGTGAAAACCTCAAATCCTGCAAGTTCTGGACAATAATTTAGCAACACTGCATCATTCATGAAAAAGTGAAAGAAATATATGGAAAAAAATGGGGTTGGATGGTTTATTAATATTAGCCTTTTTGACAATTCTTCAAAACACAATGAAAACTACAGCATATATTTGAAACCTCTGAATGTAACTGGTGAGTAGGTGTAACAAAAGTTCAGTCAGGAAATCCATTAGCCTGCCTCAGAATCAAAGCAACTACCTCTCCAACACAAGTCTCGAGCATTTCAAATACAGTGAAACCTCTATCCATCGTTCCCGGAACTATCGTTTTCCCGGATGCATCGTCCGTTTTGTTCGGTCCCGAATACATCCCATATAAAATAATGTTACATTTTCCCGCTTCTATCGTTCCTCGAACTATCGTTTTATCGCATCGATCGTTCAAAAATCTTAGTCCCGTCCCACAATTTTCCCGCAATGATCGTTTCTGAGAATTTAAAATGCTGGGTTTTGAGATAAATTAATGCCGGAAGATGCACAATGTTTTTGGAATACGCAGTAGCGGTAACCTGTTATGTCGCCCAACCAGCACATTCTTTTGGAATGAGGGTCAGCGGTGCAGGGGTGATAGTTGGAGTGAATGGCGGTGCTCATTGTCAGAAATTTTACGATTTTAATTAGGGTGCACTCATATTTCGTTCCAGCGATGCCAGATGGAATGTGCAGTGTGAATTTCTTCACAAATGCTTTTATTACATGTACAAAGGAAAGGCTGGCGGCACTTTTCATTCTTCTGGTTAATCTCGTTTCCAGCGGTTCAGGGTCTTCTACAGCTACATTTCGTTGAGTTCGGCAGTAATATTATTTCCATTCTTCCTGTTATTGTCCGCAAAGGGGGTGGGAGTGGTGAGGAAAAGGAAGACGACGAATGCGAGCCCGAAGCTTTGCCGAGTTTTGCCGAAGCACACGCTGCATTGGCGAAAGTGAAGTCGTTCTTTTATGCGCTTAATATTAGTGAACGTGACGAAGAAAACATTTTGAACGTGGAAAGTGCTCTGTTTGGTCTAAAACGTAAAGTTTCAACAAACCAGTTGTCCATTAAAGACTTTTTTGGTAAAAAGAAGTAACTTTGAAAGAGAAACATTGTTTTTTTTAAATTTTTAATGCTTTCCCGCATCTATCGTTTTCCCGCATTCATCGTTTTTATTTCCCACCCCCGCCGAAAACGATGCATCGAGGTTTCACTGTACACCAACATGTTTGGTGACGAAATGAACGTCTTGTACTATAATGATTAGAATCAATTATAATAGCTAATACAATAATGTCCAGTCAAAAAAATGATGAAATCAATTAAGTGTACTTCATAGTGTACTGCAGGATAGTCTGACAAGTTTCCAGCTGAGTCTGAACATATTAAATTCAATTTGCCAAACTCTAATTTTTTTCTAGTAGTACCTTTGCCTGTGTGTGGATCTCTGCTAGGCTTGGCGACAACTGGCGCAACAGGTGCTGGCACACCTTTCCTTGGAGACAAGCAAATGCTCTCCTGTCGGAGTAGTGGTGGCCGTCTGGATCGACCCCCCAAACCTCCAAAAGCAACGGCATCCTCACCTGCTGCAGGTGGGCTGCATGCCAAGGCCCCTTCCAGCTGCTTCCCCTCTTGTCGTTTTGCAAACATTACCAGCTCCTCATAAATTGGATCTGGATTTTGAACACCAGGTTGTTTATAAAGATGATCACAGGGACATTTTATAACAGAAGCTAGCTTGAAGCTGCCTCCAGGCAGCAAGAACCTCTGAAATCTTGGTAAACTTCTACCACACTATAACCCAGAAGACAGCCATCTTCATACTCAGCACTGTGAGAACCTCAAACCCTACATTCTATACCTATTCTTCGTCTTCACCACACGAGCTACAGCACCCCAGCCTATCATAACATCCTTAATTTAAATTCCTAAAATATAAGTTTACATTACAGCACCATATGTGTTTTATGAACCTGATTATTGAGGACAACAGATTTAATACTGGTCTTACTTGTCTTTTCCTTAAGATGTTCCAACTGATCCATTGCCTTATGGACACAGTCAATATCCAATTCATCTGACATAAGCTCTCGAATCAGTGCTGAGAAATGTTCAGAGTATGTGCGGTAACTCATAACATAATCCTGCAGCCCAGTCAAACCACAGTCCTCCAGCTGTAACAAAAGGGCCAATGAAAAAAGAGCATTCACTTTCCAATGATATGCCTTAGTTATTGAAGGAGAGTAGGAACATCAAAATTGGCAAACACATCTAAATCTTGTTTTTTATTCTTATTAGTGTGGCTTTATGGACATTACTGTACCAAATTTATTGTGCTATTTCAGTTATACTACGAACAAAATAATCATGTAAATAAATCACTGAGATAAATTTTTTCCCAGTTTAATCTGTTTAGTTTAATGTGGATCACTATTTCCAGGCAATGACAGCTAAGATCCATGGCAATTTGAAAGTAATATCTCTGCTCGTACCTCACATAATAGGGAATGAAGAATGAAATTAAGAAAACACACACACACATATATACATATGTAGTCTGGACAGAGAACTCACTCTTCTAAAGATGAGGTTGCTTTGACATGAAAGAATGCACAAACTCTATAATTCAGAGTATATTTTAAGACTATGGCATAATTAGTTATACACATAACTAATTAACCTGGCTAAAACCATTACTGTATGACTGTCATCCTTCCCAGCACAGAGCCCAAGAGCTTCTTAGTAGCATTATAAAACAGTTTCTCATTTGGTGGGATTCCACTTCATCTCTGACATCTTCCTATGTATCTTCTTCCTCTGGGTTAATATTTATTTTTCAAACCTTGTCAAAGTTCAATCATCCAACTTGTTCATACCACTTATTTCAACAATGTTTTGTAAAACCAACAGCTGGAAAAATCTGAGCTCACTTTTCAACTTGTTCCACTTATTTCTTTCCATGGTGTTTAATAAAACCAAATGTTGGAGCAATTTGCAATACTTCCTCATACCACATACAGATGAAACAGAAATAACTAGCAGTCATACATTTCAGATGGCATTAATCTGAAACCAGAAACACTACAAGGAAAGATGACCAAGCTAATGATGACAATAAGATTCCTTTCAGAACTTCAAACATGAAAAGTTAAAATACATTACAACTGGTAAGACTATGTGAGGAAAAGTAAAATAGGCATAAGAGAACAGTGGACACAGCAGTAAAGAGGAGTGTTTATGGAAGGATAAGAAAGACAGTACAGGGTTTTGCCACATGATCCACCCTGACAGGGACATTAATGTATAACAACCGACATCTTTCAATTTAGCACACAAATGTTTTAGAACTAACCTTCACCATGGATTTCAACAAGTTGCGCACATCGGACATCAGCTTGTGATGTGAAGAGAGACGGTTTCTTACAGCTATCACTTGATTCTTCAGGCAATCCTGAGCGATAAACAACGAATCTTGAAGTGCCGCCATCTGCTGTTGCAATGTTTTCACTGTATCTGGAGAAAACACATATTATGTAATAAAGAGAATGTCTGGACACAAAGCCCATGCATTTCCATGCAGCAGCACAAATACAGATTTGGCCAAGATAAATGTAATTACAGGAAGGGTATACAATTAAAATTATGAAAGTAGTCAACAGCTGCTAAATCACATTATTTATTCCCATTCCTTGTTTATTTAATGAAGTTTTCTTGTGCCCACATTATATAGTGACAAATAATACGATGATTAATGAATAATGAACAGAAAAGGATGTGGAAGGACTAAAGAAAATCACAAACATCAGCCATAGCAGCCAACATCCAGGTCAAGATATGAATTCGTAACTTCCAAAATACAAACTATGACTGCTAAACATTTGATCATGACATTGGTGTCATGTTATACAAGTGACAGGTGTCTATCTAGCTTAGTAAATCTCTCATACTAACCCCGGCAAACATTAAACTCACATTGATTATATTACTTTGTGTCAGAATCACCACATTTCATTTATTCTTTGATGCAAACACAATAACTAACCTGAGATGATCACTTCAGCATTATGTATCCATGTGTGATCAATAGGTCCATCTGGAGTCAGAAGCTGAACGAGACTCTCCTCTGCTGGTGTGACTATCTGCTCACACCCTGCGGCTAGCACACAACTTTTCTCACACTGGTCCACCAACTAAGGGAAGCAGAATATGTAACTGATATTTGGAAAAGTTTTGCAACACCAGACATGTCACAAGCCTTAAAGTTACATCAAATGCAAAGCTTCAGTCCATGTTTCAAACTTCGGACATTAGCACCTACCAACCTACCTAGTCAAGCAACTAACAAATTCCACGGATCACAGTCCTTATTGAGAAGCCAAGATTAGTTCAGCTGGTAAAGAAATTCCCCATTTTTATGAAACCCGAAGGATCATTACCATGTTCACAAAGCCCATCTCCGGTCTGTATCCTGAGCCACATGAATCCAGTCCACAGTCTGAATCCAAGATCCATTTTAATATTACCCTCCCATGTATGCCTACATCTTCTGAGTGGTCTCCTTGCTTCTGCTTTTCCAACTAAAATTTTGAATGCATTTACTAATCTTAAAATGCAAACTACATACCAAAACCATCTCACCCACCATGATTTTATAATCCGCACAGCACACAGCAAAGACTAAAAAATGACAAAGCTCTTATGTAATTTTCTTCACCCTCTTTTCACTTCATCCATCATAAGCTCAAATATTCTCTTCACCACCCAGTTCTCAGACACCGCCAATCTGTGTTCTTCCCTTAGCATTACAGACTAGGTTTCACACCCATACATAATATCAACTAGCAACTTAATCAAATCCCTCTTTTAAATCATACATGGTAAGGTGATGAACCTATCTTGGAGATGTGTTGTAGGTACATGAAAGTTTGTAAACCCCTGAAATATTCCTATTCTTGGACAAACCTGAAGGAAAGCAGTATCATGTGCCAGGGCTTCAGAGGTTCTGGTACGCAAGGCTTCATGGTGCAGTACAGCATTGCATGTATTTCCAACCAGAGCTGACAGTCTTTGTTCCAGGTTAAGCCTCTCAGTGCGGAAATTTACCGCTGACTCAAATGCAGCCAGCACTTCACTAAGCGCAGGGTTAGCCCCTGCAGCCCACTTGAGACGCTGCTCAACACTAGCCACCAAAGTACTCTGCTGTTCTCGTGCTTCACTAAGTCGTGCTTGCAAAGCTAGCAGTGCAGACGATGTTTTCCGCAATTCCAGCATGAATTTTGGCCGACCTGAGGACAAGTCAGCTATGTCATAACATGGGTTAACCTTTTTATGTAAAGAACGTTCCTGAACATTTTCAGTCAGTCAAAATTGCATGTATAAAGAAGAGAATTTTAATGGATAAAATATATTATACCCTTACATGTTTAAAAAAGGCCTTTTTAAAAAATGACCAGTCATGTGCATGATGACCCCAACTGTGGCCAAACATTAGATACCACTTTCATAAGTATAATGGTCCCCACTATTTACTTATTTATTTGCAAGGATTAAACTTTTTCTATGAGCAAGAAGAGCCTTTCAACATGGAGGTATACTACTAGAAATCAAAATATCAACAATGCCACATCAACCAACAGTCCCTGAAGGGCATATTGCCATGATACTCACTGATAGGAGCCATGGCAGTGATGGGAGCTCCCTGTAGCATTAATGTGTCTTCATGCAGCCAGTGATGTGCTGTTAGCTGGAGCTGCAGACGCTGCAATGTGGATCTCTGGGCTTCTACCTGCTGCTGAAGGTGTCGCGCTACTTCCCTATGTCTCCATGTGACCTCTAAAGTACTAGTAAGTCCTGAAGCTTGAGCAAGTGTGCCTCCAGAGAACTGACAACTCTTCATGCTCAGATCTACTGCTTTCCTACACAACTCTTCTAGTGGCACCTTGTTCTCAGCACCAATGTCTCTTTGCTCTACTTCCACTAAAGCAAAATAAGAGTGGAAGTAACATTACTGAAGTGTCTAACAGTTGACTGGTTTTGTGTACACATTGGAGTAAATAATTTAGTAACAGGGCAATAAATTCATGGCTTTCAAACATTTTTAAGAACTCAGTTGTATCCACTTTCAGAGCAAACTGGTGCTGATTTTTATAGTTCCAGGCCATGAAACAGTGGAGAATTACACATACTGAATGATGAATAAATGGCAAGCACATCTAAAATTAGCAAGTTTTTCAATAAAAACTTCTTAAATTTTCTTCTGAAGGTAGTCATCATCATTTATTACCATTATTCCCATTACTCAAGGAATTATACAGCACCCACAAGTGCTGCCAAATTAGACTATTCTTGGCTAATGTTTTAACTTATTTCCATGTTTTTCCATAGTTTAGAGCGAACTCTGCAAATGCTCTCTTGAAAGTTCTTGGTCTACCCCTACTAGAAGGAAGGTCATGAGACAATGATAAATATTATTAGGGATATTTTATACACATTGGGTAGTGTCTGATAACTTAAAATTAGCCACACAATCACTATCAGAGTGCAGAATTCCCCACTGCCGCATGGACTGAAACTATAAGCACTGGTATATGGATGATATTTTGTCATTTTACTTTGCAGATGCCATGTTCTCCAAATAGCTGGAAAACCAACCCACTAAAGCATGTGTCATCAGCCAAGAAAGAAAACAAGATCACCTACAAGCTTATATAAAAGCCTAAAAACGTCTACAAGCCTTAACATGTTAAGCCTTGGCTGTCCAAAGAATATTCATGGTTCCTGTACAGCTACTGAATAACAAAATTACCATAAAACATAACCTTTGAAAGTCAAAACTGGACAAAATGAGAAAATATATTCTACTACCTATTCTCTGTACACAGCTTATTGCTTGTGGATTATCTGCGCACGCATCATACTCCTGATTTATTGTTGAATTTAATAACATGTATAAAATCTCACATTGTTATATGCATTGTTAGCTGTGAACCAAGCTTTCTTCCCAGCTTCATTAACATTTCTAGGAGTCTACTTTATGACCTGAAGCTTTCATGGTGATTAAGTATAATGCATTCTTCTTGGGCTATGAGCCATGTCAGGTGGTTTAAAGGTGAAAACTGGTGTTTTTAACCACTGACATGGCTGACAGCCCAAGAATTCATTATAGCCTACTTTACTTTACAACATCCTTAACATTTTACAATGTGTTGTTGGGAGATGCAGTGGGTTACAGGGCAAACTAAAGACCAAACCTCCCCTCTACCCAGACATTTCACAAATCCCAAAAATAGATAATAACTGCAATACATTTGAAACTCCAAAGGTTTGTGACAATGATCTACCATCATAATGTAAGGGGTTCTTTTTAGAGGCTGTCAATATAAAAATATATGACATTCTGGAGGCTAGTTCTGTCTTTATTTTTAGACAAAGGAAAGGGATTTCTGTTCTGTTCTGTGGGGCCTGAAACATGATATATTTTTAAAAATGTAACATTTATATGTCCCTTTTGAAAATGGACAATATTCAAGAAAAATCTGAATCATATGATGCAATTCTAGTGTAATTTGTAATTCCAGAAAGCTGAAAATATTGAAGTCTGAATAATCCGTGCCCTTTTATTATTTGAACTTCCTTTCCTAGTCAGTAACCCTGAAAATGGATTGCTAAATACATCTTGCCAAGTTTAAATTTAAATGACTAAACATTACCTGTCACATTAAGACCAATTCTTTGTAGCAGGAGACAAAGAGCCAAAGCCAGAGTTTGTGAAGTGACTCCAAGCAGCTGACGGCTCACATAATCAGCAGTGAAACGCCTGATTGGCTTATTTAAATGATTATCATCATGCACTGAAGCCACTCCATGAGCCACATGACCACATAATGTGAAGAATTCTTGCATTGTTGTGAGCCTCTTCAACAGGAAGATGTCTTCTAACACAGCACGAGTTGCATCAGTAAACACTGGTGCCTAGAAATGATAACAGTTTTGAGCATTTAGAAGAAAATTTTATTAAACTCGGATGATAAAATTAAGGAGGATGAGATGGGTGGCACCTGTAGCAAACATGGGAAGGATCAGAAAAGTGTACGTGATTTCGGTTTGAACGTCTGAAGGGAGGGGACCATTTGGAAGACCTGGGCGTAAATGGGAGGATAATATTAAAATGGATGTCATGCAAATATATGTGGTGGGTGTGGGCTGGATTCATGTGGCCCAGGATAGGGACCACTGGCAGAATCCTGTGGACACGGTGATGAACCTTCAGGTTCCATAAAAGGCAGGGAATTCCTTGACTAGCTGAGTGTAGTATTAACTTCTCAAGGACTGCTCCACTTAGTTATACTTTCTAGCTGCATATTTCAGCTTGACTTAGAATCATACAAAATACAATAGGCTAATACGCCGCCAAACATAAAATTAAGGCATTATACCTTCCAAAAAATCATTCGACTTAACTGGCAAAGGTAAGTTCCAGCAGCCTCGGCAACCTGTTAATGTGTAAATCCATATAATCATAAAAATTCCGAATTTTCCCCACCCACTTTTTTAACTCCCAACATTTAATTGTTGTTTTTTTCCTCCGGGGAACCCTCCCACCTTCTCCATTTCTTTCCTCTCATCTCTACTCATGATGAAGCTCGAATGTGGGATTTTGTAAAGTCGGCGACGAATTGTCGATTTACGTAAAATCAAGGAATTTCTCGATCGTTCAAGTTATTATCAAAATTCCTGCGACATGGAATTAATTATAAGGATCATTTTGGTTTAAAAATGAATATTTTCTGAACAGAAGTAGCAAGGCTTAATTTCCCGAGGGGAGTGGTTCGATACCGACAACCTGATTGTAAGTAATGAGCAGATATACGAAAATAACAGCAAATACTCGATACTTGCACATGAATAAGAGAAATAAACCTTCAGGCAGTGTGGAACGTTAGAACAGCTAACTCCGATAATAGAAGCCGAAGGTTAAAAACCACTAATAACAACGCACTGAACACGATCGACAGCCAGTTGTATTCACCTCTCATACTCACAACGTACTTTCCTAAGATCTTCCAACTTGTCAGCGTTTAATGTAATCTCCTTCCTACACGTTTCCCAATTTCTGCACGCGTTTCTTCCTTGCCCTAACAGAACCACGTACCCCCCCCCCCCCCCCCGGGATTTCACTGTCGTAACTGACAACGTTACTTGAAATGTAATATCCTCCATTCCACTCTTTCTTCATCTATCGCGTTTACACATTTTTCTGAGCACCGTTTTCAAACATTGGAACATTCCTTAAGAACATGTACTACAAGAAAGGCCACACCAAGGACAGCGACAGATACATCATTAAGACTAACTTTGACAACTGTACACTTACATTTAAACGTTCAAAGCGTAATTGTGATAATTATATTTGGAGTAAAACAGGCTAACAATCTCAATACACGAGAAGATGATGACAATGAATAATGGTGGATTGAAATGATGAGCATTCTCTTGGACGATATGAAAGAAAACAATGGATAATAACGATAAAAATATTTTCTACATTAGTTGTCTTTCATTCGGGATGCTTGCGTCAATGGACGGCATTGAAAATTTCATCACCAGTTCTGTTTATAATAAATCACCAGCGTGTCATCAGCACGCGCTGTTTGTCCAAGCACAAACACAAACACCATTTTCTGTCAGAATTCGATATCACTACGTCTGTTACGAAACGCACTGGATATCAAGAAACAACTCTGACGCTTGTGGCACAAGAGTGCAAGAGTTCGAACCCGCGTCGCGTCACCCTAGTCGACGAGAGATTCACCAGCCTCAAGGTGGCACAACAAGGGTTCTTCCTAGCACGACGGATCACACTGGACCTCCACCAGTTCGGCAAAGACGTCTCTTCATCCAGCGCATCCTCCAAAAAGTAATCGAGGAAAACACTACGCAACACGCGTCCTACAAGCGCAAAGCAACCCTCTTCCGCCGCCTTGTCTTCAGAATGTGTTACAGCACAACTGCCCTTTATGCACAATCTCCTAACCCCCACGTCTGAAACACCGACAGAACCACTGGAATCAACTTCTTCAAGATTCGGACACGAAGCTCCAAGACTTTCCAAAATTCCATCGTCACACACAAATCTTAGAGAGACTTGTCTTAAGTGTGTCAAAGCATGCAAGGCTGAAGCCAACGGAGCTGACACCACAGGACTCCCGGTAAGCCACGTGATGTCCTCCAGGAGCAGCACAGTGAGTCCTGAAGCACGTCCTGAGGCCAGAAGTTCAAGGAATCTATTCCGGTACCAGCGCCTCACATGGCGGACAGCTAACCGACGCACGTCAGGGGACAACAGAACTTCGAGTACGTAAAGCTGCAGGGTGTTGTAGAGGCGGCCTGTCTTCAGGAGTTCTTCAAGAAGACTCTGCCTGAGAGACCAAGGAATGGTCCTCATACATTCGTCGTGCAGCTGCTCCGGGCGGGTTCCGGTAACGTACCCGGATACGGAACACGCGGCCTCCAGGACACGAAGATACGCTCCGACGCTAAGTGTCTCCAACGTCTTAGGAGTGGCGACGACTGGTCTTCGTGGTCTCATTGTGACTCGTACACAACAGACGCGGCCGGTCGGTCCGACCA
This sequence comes from Zootermopsis nevadensis, assembly GCF_977971745.1. NCBI lineage: Eukaryota > Metazoa > Arthropoda > Insecta > Blattodea > Termopsidae > Zootermopsis > Zootermopsis nevadensis. The sequence goes on from NW_028259160.1 coordinate 5,865,485, forward strand.
GTGTGGAGAGGGAACTAAGACGATTACTGATGTACGGCGCGGTACAGTTATCTCCTGTTGATAACATTTCTACTGGGTCATTCTACGGGACGATCTCTGGCGTGCTCCACAGCGCATCATTCCCCGTCGCCCGTTACATTATTTAGTAACACAGCTTATTATCTCTTCTCTTGTTTGTCCTCTTCTTCGTTTGCTTCTCTTGTGTATTCCTTTGGTCCATCCTTACTAACTCTGCATTCTTCCCTTTTTCCTTCCATCCTGTCTTTTATTTCATGTTTATGTCCTATCTTCTTTTAATTTATCGCCATCACTTTCTTCCAACTGTATTTTTTCCTTAGAACGTTACATAGAAAAACACGTAAATACTAGATATTATCCCTAATGATAATAGCTAACTAAGAAACGCAGAGGAGTGATGTAACTCACCTACACTAAACAAACAGTTCAAGGTCCCATTATCTCTGCTACGATGCTCAATGTCAGGAAATCTTAAAAAGGCACAGAACTGGAAATGTACTTTGCAAACAACAGAAATGCTGACAGTGAGATATGAACCTGGGACGATTAACATCCTATCCATAAAATTTTTCAACAAAGTTCTGAAATTTCAATATGTTTACAAAAGAGTGCAATAAGGTAAACAAACACACATTCCTAAACACAATGACACGTGTGGAAGGGGTTAACTTTACCCTCCAGCTGCCTTGTTCTGATGTAAACAGTCAACAGCCATTCTGGATGTTGCTGATGGTAACCAAACCACGATTATTTTGTCTACAACATGAGTGACAGGCTACTCCATAGCTGCAAGCCTTCACTTGGCAGGTGATTATTATTCCGCTGCTCAAGAAATTATTTGCTTTTATAAAATGCAAAGTTTCATTACCACATTCACAAATTCTCACCGATGGATCCTATCCTGAACCAGTTAAAACCAATCCACACCTTCACTCTTTTGGACTATTCCAAATACAGCTGAAAACATTATTACACTCAGTGGGTCAATAACCCTGCCCCCCCCCACACACACACACACAATGTGCATGCATAAATATACGCAGCCTGTCTGTCACTTACAGACATAATTAAGATGAAGCATTCAGCACACATACAAAGGTCCATTAGAAAACAGCAAATCACCAAAGTGGCACTAATTCCACTAACCTTTATCAATTGTGCGTCACATTTTACGCACAGTCCAGGTGACCATGCATCACATTATTACACAACTGAACTACTAACCCACAGTTAAAGAAAGCATGGCCAGTAGCCCCATAGTACAGGGACTTCAATCCCCTATCCCCGTACAACGAAGGTCAAACCACCGACATCCTAGAACATTTTTCTGCATTCTGAACATTAAAGTTCTCCCTGAGCCCACAGCATAACAGCCAAGATCAGCATCTCTTATTTCATAAACTTGTTATGTGACAGTTTCTTTGTTTTGCACTACCATCTGCCATTTTAAAAAGTCATGGTCCTGTTCCACAGATTGGGAACAGCTTGGTCTATCAGATCCAACAGAATATGCGTCTCCCCTTTTTACCTGCAGACAAAGGAAAATCCATCCACTGAAGCATAGCGACTCTTTAAGGTTTTAGGATCAGCAAGACCTTTTGAAAACAGACAATGGATAAAATCCAAAACAAAGAAAGTAGCAAGTTATTTGGTTTTGCTTTATTTAACTATGCATCCTCAACTGCACTGCATTCACAAGAAGATGAGCTTAAAGATACCTGGGAACAGCAACAAATTATTTTTAAGGTACTATACAGGAATTTGCTTGGAGGGACTGAGGACAACATATAACCTGTCAAGGTACCAAGCCTCTGGGATGAGAATCGAATCTAGGACTCCCCCCCCCAAATATGAAGGAGCAGTGCAATGTTCAACACACACACACAATGCAACTCGTCCCTCCATTAAAGGCTGCTTACTCCTACAGCTTCCAGCTGTGGACTACAGCTGACATCACTAACATTCAATTAGTATATCACACCACACAAACATAATACAGCATGTGTCCAGATCACTTAATTCCCTCATTATCTAATTCTAGCATGAGTCCTTCATAACCTACACTGTGAATCATGAGCCATGAAAACACAGTGCGCAAAAAACACCACCGGACGTTGTTATATATGTAAAGCAGTACCCAAACTAAGGCTGGTCGAAGGCAAATGACCGAGGAGAATATCTGGACCTCAGAAAAAGCACACAGGCTAACAGGATAATGGAGAAATGTAATGTGTGCAAAAGAAATGAAAAAAGCGTAAACAATTTCAGTTGGAAAACCTCAAGAAAAAAAATACCACTTAAGTGAGAGTGGCATACATTGAACAATAACACAGTACTTAAATTTATTTTAGAAAAACAGGGTATTAAGGTATGAATTTAATTCAACTGGCTCATGCCAATGGGCAATAAACCATCGGGTACCACGAAAAAAATTTCTTACTGATAATATAAGCATAAAATTGATATTTAAGAAAGACAATGTACTACGGAGTAAGTCATTTATGTGCAACAACAGATAACAGAAAGAAATCTCTTGACAATAACATGATAACAAGGTCAGATAATAAGAAGGTTTTTGTTCCTCTTGTCATACTAGATCAATCTTAATAAATGCCATTCCTTTATTCCAGGGGTCGTCAACCTGGTCCCTACCGCCCACTAGCGGGCGATTCAAGCTTTCATGGTGGGCGGTGGGGGTTTTTGTCCGTTGTTACAAATTTTGTTCTTCCTCCTATATCGAATACATTGCTAACAACTTAGCGAGTATGACTTTTTAAAATATGCTTTTGCAATTTACTTTTGAATTCCATCTCTAAACTTTGAATATAGATAATAATTCACCGGACGCTTCTCGAAAGTATGCTCGTGGACGAGGGAGCAACGAATGAGCTCTGTAGCCAAAGGTACGAGTTTAGTGGGCATAACGAAGGTGGGGCTTACCACCGGCCATCACTCAGTCTTCGAGCTGTACCTCTTTCATGGTGGTGGGCAGTACGTGCGGCACCAGTGGGCAGTAAGGAAATTTTACCATCAACAAAGATACAAAAGTGGGCGGTAGGTATAAAAAGGTTGACGACCCCTGCTTTATTCAATCACATGGCATCACATTTTGTATAATTTATATCCATAGTCAGTTGGCATGAAGTATTCCCTAGGCACTGGCATCATCAATACTTAGTCCTCTGGGAACACAAGGCTTTAGTATTCCACTTCACAGAAACACTTACTGTGCAATGATTTTAATTCTTTCCATGCTATTTTTTCATTTAAATAAATCTTATTTTGTTAGTATATTTCCATGACAATATATAATTTCTAGTACTAAAAACCCATAAACAGTAAGCTTTAAATGTTGAGAGATGGGGTGATATTTTATTTTCACGAATTCAAATCAAAAGGACTAACCACGACAAAGGCAAACAACATGTGTGTTAATTAAATCTTCATGCTTTCTACATTTCAGTGCTAGATGGAGGTAAGTGGTCGGCTTCAAGCTTCAGTCGCTTTACCTCAGGTGAGAGTCTCCATTACCCAGTGGATAGGAGGCTGGACGAGACCCAGAGCTGGTCTGGACACAGTGGTTGCAAACAGAAATATTTCTGCCCCTGCCAGGACTTAAAATGCTTACCATCCAGACCAGAGACAGTACTTTATTGAATATGCTTTAGTGGCTCTTTGTTTGATAGAAGAATGTTGGAGATTAGTACAATTTCATTTTTAAGTATAAGCATAACACAGCATGACAGAGATGCAACTAAGCTTTCAGCATGAGGCTCATCCCTGAAAGCCAAGTCATACACTGAACTCTTAGCTGCAAAAGCCCACAGACAAGAACATGATGAACGTATAAAATCTGCAAACAAGTAAATTTTGGAATGGTGTTTCATTATTGCCAAACCTATTGAGTTTGAATCAAAAATCTTTTGTACATTGGAAATTAAAAATTCCCAAGCTGTTCAAATGTTTGAGGTAAAAACTTGATGACTTTCAAGTTCTGAGAACACTGCACACCTGCAAAAGGTTTTGCATAAAATCATATCCATCATTCATTTAAATATGAAGAAAACTTTTCTGCTACCTCTGAATATTTTACTTTGCCCAAAAAGAGCCAATCACTAGCTGCTGCTTTATATAAAAATATCTTTATTTTTCTCCAGTCCTGGGTGCAACTTTCATAAACCTCAAAATTTCTGGCCACTGTGAAATTCACTATTTGTTCTGCTGCTCAGAAAGAACCTCAGTTTTAGAGACTAAATGATCACTCATTTCTGACAGCTGCCTTTGTCTGCACCATTAATCATGGAATCTTAAAGAAAAGGGCCTGAGAGGGGAGTTTAGTATGACATGTTCTGTAGATATTCTGCTTAGTACCACCTCCAAACCAAGGAATAATGAGCTGAGCTAAAATCTGCAGGTGCCAATGTAACATGGATTATCACTGTTGACACTAACAGTATCAAAGACCTATTGCAAATGGAAAAACAGCATGGCTTAGAATGTTATATATGCATAACAGGACTCTTGCAATACAGTCCTGCTGCACGAAATGGGAAAATTATGAAGTCAGGCTATTTACTTTGCCTAATGGCTGATACAACTTGTACGAACAATGTTGCCTAGTCTATAGCTACATCTTGCACATTGCACTACACAAATAAAATCCTTTAACAAGATGTGCATTCAGTTTTGTATGCAAACATTTCAGAAAAATGGTGAATGTGGTATTTTCGATAAATACAGTAAGTTTCCCAATACTGATAAGTTGGTTACACTGTAAACAATGCCAGCACACCTCAAAGTGTTTACATGCATTAGTACTCACCGCCATGGCCTTTGCTTCCCACACTTGGTCTACCTTCTTCCAGCAATGTGGTGTATCCAGAGTCTCAAGAGCAGCAATCAGTGCATTCCCCTCCAACTGCAGTTTTTCGAAAAGGCCATTGAAACCCATAAGGAGCATTTGACCTGGGGTCAGAACATCATCACTACCACTAGCCACAGAGCTGGTGTTCACACTGGTAGCTTGGTCACCTGTCTCATCCGTAACTAACTCAGCAGGTCTCAACAGCAGTACTTCAAACCTTTTTCGAATCTCAGCTACCATTTGCTGAGCACTATGGTGAGGGGACTGTTGGTAGATAAATACAAATTTATCAAAAAAAAGTTCTGGGAATACCTAATATACCTCCATTCCTCCAGATATTTCTTCAGTCTTGTAAACTCTATCACAACATAAAGTGTTGGGGCATTGTATTAAATGGCATTAATACCACTATCCCTTCGTAAGTTCAATTTCATATTAAGTTTCACACCTGTTAACAATTCTTCACACTGAATTTGTATGTATATAATCAATTTCCACACTCATTAGTTACTGCCAACAAAATGAAAGGTAAGCAAGATTTTGTGCAGCCACCAAGTTGTTTTCAACTGCACAAAAAATACTGCCTTAACAAAAGTTGTGTAAGTTTCACATAGCTATTAAAAAATGTCAAGATTCTCTTCTAGAGCAATAGCAGTTGAATTAGTAACATACTGATATTAATGATGGTAGGAAATTAAGAAATAAGAAAGTTAGGTTGCCTCTAGTGGGATAATGTTCATACAAATGTTCATGAAAATGTCAATTGGTTCAAAAGTTGTTACAGGAAAGAGACACAGGAACAAACAAACATCATGATTCCATAAAACCAACCTGCAAATAAAAAAGGGAAGTAGGCTAAAAATATGCCAACTCAGTTAATTATCCAATGCCTTTCCCTTAACTATTTCAACAGAAAACTTACATCCATCTCCATAATTATGTAACGTAGATGCATCTCCAATTGGGCCAGTAAATCTTCCAGAGGACAGCCTACTCCAGCAATGATGTCATTCAATTCATTTACCATGGCCAGCACTGTCGGTTCTTCTGTCTGGATAGTTTTCAGTGCTTCAGGGAGAATAATGGTGTGAAAGTTGAAGTTCAATTCCTGAAAGTGGAATAAGCCACTAGTGAGTAGTGTAAACAACAATCCCAATTAATTTAACCCTGTCACTGCCAGTTTATTCCTGTACAACTAAAACTGCCACATCAGCCTTTTACAGCTTATTACAAGTCTTCAGATGAACTTATGATAACAAATATGTTTTAAATGCACCGATCTACATGGTAAGGCTAGCAAGAATGATACAGACTAAGCAATTTCTGCTCATGGGGTGGGGCTGATCCTGGTGCTTAATTAAATCAATTACTATACATTATATTAAGACACCTTAATCTTACAAGTAACTAACTTATCAGAACAAATACCTGGAGGCCTTTATAGATGCTATGTGCAGACTTGAGACACTGTAATGCCAGTTCCACTCTAGTATCTGCTCTAGTGGTTGAATCGAGCTGATGATGTGATGGTAGAAGACTTGCCAATTCTGTCACCAGAGAGCTCACCAGACACATTTCATCCAGGAACCAGTCACCATCCCGAGACGTTAGGTCCACCAGGCAATCTCCAGCACCTGAACAAAAGTCATTGCAAAATGTGTTGTCTAACTACATATGTTAGTTAACAAACTCTACCACCAATGCCTACACCTCTTAAACCATCTCAATGAGGTTTCCCAGTCCAATTTTTGCATGGATTTATTGTTTCCCCATGTCCTACCAATTTAATCCTTAGTGACTAATTACTGTAACATTAGATGAAGAATACAACTCGTAAAATTCCTCACTGTTATCTTCTCCATCTCTTGTTACTTCTTCTCCCTTAGGCCAAAACTTCATCAGCATTTCAGTCTCAGAAACTGGCAATCTTATCATTTCTTATTCTTATGAAATGGTCATGACTAACTATATCTGCACAACTGATTATCTATAATGCTACGCATTACATTATAACCTACTTACGTAAGTATAAGGCAATGAAGAATAAAAGTAACTATCAATGAAGTATTATCATGCAGTCAATCATAAATGCTCCAAATCTCATAATAAATAACTTTAGAAAAGTGTTGTTACTCACTCAGTGCAGCGGCTTCCATCATGAGGTAACGCTTGTTTAAAGAACAGAGCACTGTTATGTTGACACACTCCAGAGCCAGTGCTGCACCTTTCTCCCCCCTCAGGAAGGCTTTGATCCCTGCATGAGCCTCATTGTAAGCCGATTCTAATCGGACACATGCTTCAGGCAGTCCTTCAGCTGCCAGACACTCATAGCTCTTCTTTAGGCGAGCATTAGCCTCAGCCAGCGAGGTCTGAAGTTGGTATGAGAATGCAATAACCTGCTGACTCAGTGGCTTATTTATTGCCTCAGGAGAGAAGAGAGAACGGAATTGGGCCAGAACTTCATGGCAGCTGTAAAGAAGGCATATTCAAACACATCAATCCTGGCACGGACACATAACATTAGAAAACCTTAAAGCTCAGAGATGCTGTTAATAAGCTACAAAGCCCAGACACTGTATAATACATCTCATTGTGTACAACTATAATGCTGGACTTTATACACAGTCTAACTACATATTTTTTATTTAAACAACCATGTTCTGGAAGATGGTTCTAATTCCATCTTCAGGTGGTAGGATACAACCCTTCCATTTTATGCCCCCTAGTTGAGCTAGCCTGAAAATTTTTCATCAAGATTGTGACTAGTTCAACTAAGGGCCAAAACACAGCAAGGTTATGTCCTCTCATCCACACAGAAAAAGCCAACCTCTGAAATTTGTGGTTTACATAGAGGAAAAACAAGTAGACAATGGAAAGAATCCAACAGAATTATAGACAGTGTTATCCCATCATAACAAACCTTTAAACTTTGAATATATTTCATCAATTACCAACAAAACTGTCTTGTTTTATTAGCTAAAAAAGTCCATTATCTGATAATCCATAATACCCAGTCACTTTGCTGCTAGTCCACAAACCTCGACCACTTTGTCAATTATCCACCAAGTTAAGTCATCTTGTCAATAAGCCACAATGCTCAGTCACTTTGTCCATAAATAATGATGCTTGTCGCCTTAAAACTCACCTCTCTACTGACATATCATTCAGCAGCTGCTGTGCCCAACGTCGATAGCATACTGAACGGTGTGAGTTGAGATATGAGGCTGGGTAGAGACTCGCCACAGTTCCATACTGACTCAGCAGATCCAAACAGTTGCGTACCAATATTATCTGCTGCTGTGCCAACTGTCCTAATTCTGATTCAGACTGCTCACACTGTAATTAAGTCATTGTTTATCTATAATGTTTGAGAGATGAATGGTGGTAACGCAGACCACACAGTGATCTGGCACGTTACTTTCGCCACCCAAAGAAAGAAGGATAGAAACTTCTGAAATGAAAGATGATCTTAACATGGTTTACATTTGATATGACATCTATGTTTTGGATGATAAGTTGTGTTTTAAGAAAACTGATATACCTCAATTTAAGCTTCAGGCAAAGTAGGGACTATACTGTACTGAAACAAGTTAAAATCTCATGTTTGGCAATTTTTAGTGCAGACCCCCAATACCATATTTCACATAAATCTGTTCTGATGTTTCAGTGATTAAACACGCATACAAACACACAACCTTACCACTGCATAATCATATGCAGTTCATGCAAAGAACACACACAATATAAACTCTCATACATACATACTGAGATGTAATTAAAATGGGGCTGTCAAATATCTACTTGTTGTTCAAACTTTGCACCTTGAACTGCAGGTTATATAAATGAAGTCACTCTTTACTGAAACTCTAGAAGGAAACTGGGAAGAGGGTGGTGAATTGTAATAGCAGGTAACAAAACACAGAGAAGGTTTGAGGCAACAAACAACAGGGGGGAGAACTCACCTGTAAGATCATTTGCCCCTGACCAGCATTCTGGAGGAATTCTTTTACCAAGTCAAACACCATGTGACTATCCTTGTCAACTGGGAAGTTCAGTTCTGCCACCCACTGCGCTAGCTGTGGTCCTCTTACTGATGCCAAAGCCACCTGATAAATTAATACCAGTTTCAATTCTATTATCTTTCATTAAGTAATGTGTTACAAATGTGAAACAACATAATTCATCACTATAGCGGCAAATATGTTAAATCTAATTATCCATGTGTCATATAAGAATGCCAGCCAGTCCACATGGCACCAGAACCTGAAAGATCATCATCATCATCATCACTGATATGAAAACTTCAAATCTCACTTCAAGATGTTTGCGTCATGAACTTACTTACTAGCCATCCTTTATAAAATAATTTCTTTTTGTAAAATTAAGATAAAATTGGGAATTAGAGTCCATAAGAATAGGACCAGGAGATAAAGACAGTGGAATAAAATGTTGAAGGTTGGTGTATGAAGATGTTTTGGAGTAATCATATTATAAAAGCTCTGATGTATCTAAGACCTTATGGAGGTTCAGGTGTTTCTCACAGTCTTCAATCTTCTCCTTGAGTGCCACACAAGCCTTCTCTTGTGCATCACGTGCACGGCGATGCTTGGCATAGCGTGTAGCCAGTGTGTACAGTGGGTGTTGTGCAGAGGGACCATGTGCCTCTGCCTCTTTCACCAATGCCATCTGTTGGTGGCAGTCTTGAAGTGATTCCTTGGCTATTTTAATGCGTCCCTGAACTTCCAGCCACTGGTTTAATTTTGACACAAGCTCCAAGATAGCAGCCAATAGTTCATCCCTACAGGAAAAACAAACATTGGTAGTTACATTTAGGATAACAACACAGAGGGAGGAAATGTCTGCTTTTTCATTTATTTATCTTGATTCACTGACTATGATTGTTTAGTTGTTTTATGATGCTTTTCTAACAGCAAAGTATTGAATGAGACAGTATGGTAGAAAGGTAACATGCATATGGAAAGAGATGCAATGTATGGTTTCTTACAATCTATATAATTTTTTCAGTTCCATTACCCCATAAGATATATCTGTCTTTTCATTTAAATTTCCTGGAATTTGCACCAACTTTTTTTCATCTATTTGCTAATCTGACAAACTAATCTCCATCTTATGTAAGCATGACCTTACCTTTCAATGTGGGACTTTTTTTTAAAGTTAAATGCTGCTACCACTGTCATCATCATCATTATTATTTTATCTGTCACCTGAGTCTGCTACATGCACTGCAGTTGTTTAATTTGAATTTAGAGATGATGGCAGTCACTAAAACTATAATACACAATATATCTAGTATCAGTATCCTCAAATGGCATCTGAAATTATTTACAAACTCAAGAAGGAAACAAGGGAAATTCACAGACAAAAACATACAAGCAGAACAAGGCAACACATTATTTTTTAAAGCAGTAACTAAATTGCCTATTCTGCACAAAAACTTCCAGAGTTTGACAAATGATGTTGACTTGCATTATGATACTGTATATGTCTAGTTTTGGGAAATTTTATATTGTAAAAAGGTTCTTATACTGCTTACTAATTTCTGTGTTTCCTGTAATTTACACCATTCTCCATCAACAGCCAGGAAAAGTGTTAATAAGGGGGTTCCACTGTATTCTGGCATTCACTTGCACAGACTGATTAAAATCCCTTGCCAGTAATCCTTGGTCAGTACAGCTGTTAACATACCTGAGTTTCACACCATGCACAGAATATTGTAGATTGAAATGTGAGCCAAGATGCACAGGCATTCCACTTGCAGTTTATCAAGTATTTTACCTTCAACCTTGTGGCTTTATTCTACACCCCTTCAAGATAATATGCATAACAGAAGTCTGCTTATAACAGTAAACCTATACCTCCTCAACATAAATTTAGTTTTCTCATACAGCAGTTTAAAGTTAAAAACAAGTATTAACTGCAAAAAAACAGGTAAATGAATTTTAAAAAATACAGCATAATTACTAATAATGAGTTGGGAACAATTTGGGAAGAAGTGGCCATGGCCTACTTTGAAGTGACTGCCTGAAGACAAAGAGGAAAATGAAAGAACTGTTCAGTCAGTAAGACAAAGATATTAACCAAGACACCAGAATATGATGGAGTGTGTCACTAAACCATAACATTCAGTTTTGAAATGTACTAAAAATAAAGCAACCTTATTACACAAAATGAAGACTCAAGACACATACCTGTTAGCTAACCAGTCAGCCTTTATCTCAGCTACACGAACACAGAACATTCCTAGTGTCACTTCCCTTTCCAGTTCTTTGCGACTCTGCTTTGTCTCCATGGTGATTGCTTGACCACCTCCATACACCGCACCTAGTTAAATATGCAACAATCAAACATTTCTCCTTCTACACGCATGCGCACACATGCAAGAATGAATTGTGTGGGGAAGATTTCTGATCCATACCTGTATATCCAGCTTCATTGCCAGGAGTCCAGTCTACCAATGGGTCATACACAAATGCTTCCAGCAGTGTCAGCAATGTTTCACGGCCTTTCTTCATAACTTTCAGCACATGTTCACAAGCCTGGCGGAAAATACCCTGCAAGGAACAAGAAATGAGAAACAGCTAACTTCAGGTAATCCTGCATAAAATTAAAATTTTCAGTTCAAGTCAATTAACAACAGTAAATGGCAAGTGCCAATATTCATAAGTTTAATAAAAAAACTAACAAACTACAGGAGATAAAAGATTCTACAGGCAGACTCTCATAGCATGCTAGTAGGTCTAATCTAGTATCATTTCCAATAAAATGCCTCGGTGTTTCAATAAACTGTACTCATATATAAACTGCAAGAATAAAGTCTAAACCCTACAACAAATAAAAAGATATTCAAATGTATGCAAATTAAAAATTTATTATGACTGTGGAACTGAATGTGTTAGAAGTGATACATATTATTCCACCAAAGACTGGGCCAGCTTCTTTGCAGGACAGCAGGGTAGACACTTTTTAAAACACAAATAAATCAAGCATTTATAAAATGTATACATGCTACCCATGCTGATTGTAGTATAAACTTAAAGTGTTAATTGATTCACCCAGACTTTCACAATGTTATGACAATAAACTGGTTTCTGCAATTTTCAATTTGATTTACAACATAACACAACACATACTACATAAAGCATGTGAATGTCCAGCAGCTATGTTTTGGTAAGAATTTTAAATAGAGGAGATTGTGTATGCATGTAAGCACACAAGCACTCACTCACTCTCTCTCTCTCTAATAGGGGTTTAAACAAGAAACACTTCAGAACCTACAAAAATATTTATAATACTACATTAAACACTTTAGAATGCAGTTCATATCTCCCTTTCCTAAACAGAATTCTCCTTCACAACGTCTCATAGATAATTTACATATGATGGCCCAACCCTGGGCACAAAACTGGCTAAGCACACGTCTCTGAAAGGTCAAGAATGGCAAATGTATAGTAACCATTAGTATGGTTAACTTGTGATGAAGACCTCTAGTGTCAGCATGTACAAAGGTGTAACAAACAAATACTTTCTGATGCTAGCCATGTAGCCAATGAGGAGAGAAACAGTTCTTATTGACTGGAAGCCAGCAAACTATTCGCAGCACGTTTCATGCAAGACCACACATTTCGCAGATTTGATTCACTACTGGGACCAACAATGAATTGATGTACACAGAATTGTGAAGCTGAACAAATTAGCCATCATGCTAAAACTGCCTGCAGCTATAAGCATGACTTGTTAACCTTGAATAAGGTGCAATATCATCACTGAAGTTCAATATTCAAGTGTTTAACATGAGACTATATGTTATGTGGCTAATTTTTACAGTAGTAATGAAAGTGTGGTAGTGAGATTGATTACTTCAAGACTTTTTGATGTTGTGCAGTTTAAAATGATTTAGTTATATAGTAATTATTAGAATAATCAAAGGAAAAGACTTCATCAGCAATACCACCACTTAATGCAACAAGAGACATATTTATTCAGTTTTGTGACATCCTATTCTAATGTGCGGTTAAAAATGACAATGGGGCTTGAATAAAGTAAAATGCACTGTATAATGCTAAATCTTCAATATTAACCAGTCAGATTGTTGTTGTTCTTGATTCCAATGTTGTTTACCAATGTTCCTTAAATAAGGAGTATGATATCATCAAAACACAATTAACCTTTTAAGATCCAGTGGTATGTAGCATCTGCTTTAACAAATAACAGCATTCTGCCCAGAGCGTATTTAGACATTGTATGATTCTCAAAGCATTATTATTACCTTAAGCAGCATTAACCAAGTGATCTTTCAAATGGAGATGGGTTGTGTTTCCTTTGAAGTAGTAAAAGAAGTTTTAAATATTATTTACATGAGCTTTGACTTCAAAGGATTGGGGGGGAAATACTGATGATAGCTAACATGCCAAAATGTGTGAAAAATACTTATGGTAATAAATTGTAGTAAATTATACTCATAGAAGTTCAGAGAACTGCATTCAGTTAGAACAACCAACTTTTGCAAGATAATATTTAAAAATGGATAATTTAATTTTTTATACCACTATATACATCCTTTGGCATTACTCTTGTACAAACAACAACTTGCACTCTTTGAAATTGGTATCTGAGTTAATCTCTCATTTCTCCTCAGCCAGCCTGAGACATTTCTAAATGTTGTTAGAAGACAAGAATATAAAATGCAAGATTGTGAGTGGTACTATTAAAAAATAAAAGTCTGCTGAGGCAACACAATATTTTTAAGGCTGGATGCACCATAAGTGAAAAGAGCACCCTAATAAAAACTACTTTGTTAAAAGTCTTGCAACTTAAGTGAGGAATTTTAAAATACATAAACAAGCCACAGACTAAAGTAAAATCATAACTGACCTGCACTGTCATTCATACTTGTGTCAAAAGATGTGTGTTGGTTATATGTGTATTTCCACTGTGTTCATCATGAACGGATTCCCGTATTCAATCCAGAAATAAATATTTTCAGAACATGTTTTGCTTTTAGTTGGTTGGGTGGTAGAGATGCTATTTTAGAATGAAAGTTCAAGTCAGCCACAACTCCTTTTAATACAAAAATTAGCATTCCAGAAACACATCACTTTATTCTTTCTTTGATGTTTCTTGACTACAAAGTTACATTGGGTTGAATGAGAAATTAAATGAATTGGTAGAATGTGGGATCAAGCAGTCATGTATGTTTAAAGGCACTTTCTGAGGACACACAAAAGGACTAAGCTAAGTCACAAAAAGTGTTATTCAAAGAAGCCAGTATCACAGCCAATATTTTAACTACAGTCCTCCACTAAAGTCCTGAAGTCCTGTTCTACACTCTAAGTTTATCCATGACAAGCTTTGTTTTTCATAGGTTACTTTAATAATCCTTAAACAGGTGTTTAAGTCACACACTATTTAATGACAGAATTACCATGGATAATGGATTAGGAAGAATATTAAAACTGTCTTGGCTTGTTTTGAGGTACAACCCCAGAATGTGACTGAAGGCAAACTATGAAAATTCCTTGACAGGACAGCCTATTTAGGCCTGAGGTTTAAAGACCAGACCTCTTATACATAAAGCAGAAGATCCAACCAGTACTCAATGTGAATAATTAAATGGGAAGTGTGTGGAATTAAGAGATGATGGCCTATTTTGAGGGACTATAGCAGCATATGCCTGGAAAGATTGAGAAAAATCACAAACAGCATTAGTCAGGACAGTGGTCTCCAGGGCAAGATTTTAACTTCAGACATGCTAATGTCTAGACTGCAACATTTAGTATCTTCATAGGGCTGATAATCTAATGGTCAGAGATAAATAATAAGATTAGAGGCACTAAAACTGAAACCATGCAGAGCAGTTTATCACAAGCAGTTATTATAATCTAACTGTGTAAGCAGTTTCATCCTACATGTACAGCCACATACACATAACATGCTATAGACTGTGATCATATGATAACAACTGCTCTGCCCATTTAATAAATCAATTTGTAATAAAGCAGGAGTAGAGTGCTTTATATCAGCAGATGAGTGGTGGAAAGACAACCAATTCCCTACTCCACCCATCACAAAGAACTAATCAATCTAAAATTATGACACTGTGTGTTTAGCTTCAGTGTATTAAAGTCCCTTGACAAATATAATGAAATTATTAAACCTCACAGAAGCAAATTGTTTGAAAAAATAATTTTACAAACATTTACTCTTACACTATATTCACTGGCACGCTCTGACAGATGTGGAATGTCAACCTATTTGAACCACAACAGCTATCACTATAACTGCAATACATTACTGGATGAAAGTGGAAATAGTTTCTTAGTAGGGTCACAGGTATTATAGCATATTTGGAAAGAAGTTTTGTGATAATTTAAATTAATTCAATGGAAATCTTTGAATTGATTTCATGCAGGTACTTTCATACGATATCATTATGAGTACCATGTATATGCAAAATCATAAGTATTTGATTCATACAACAAATTTTCTAATCGGTTTCTTTCTACTTTATGTGATCATATCAACTGATAAAGCTTTTGTACATTAAACTTGAGTGGATGAATAGTTGTAAGTATTCAATAATGCCACAGTCAATGAAGAAAAATAAAATGAATTCCAGAATGTGGAGACATTTCCATCTTCTCGTAGTTTATCTTGTTTACATAACAAACCTCATGCTGACAGAAGCATTCCTATCCTTTTGCAGATAGTATTTTCTTTAAATGGGTAATGCTCTCCGTACTAATATGCAAATTAAATCTAGTCAAAACAATGAAAACCAAATTCATACATACTAACTCTTATTTTTTAGTTTCAGATTCTTTGTAGTTCAAATCTATACCACCAACAATCAAGTCACATTACCATGGTGTCAACATGGCAAATTACATGACCTTCCACTTCCCACTAATTTCAATATTGTTCCAATATTGATTTGCTTCACAATTCTCCATTATCTTTCACTCTTTGTGTTTTCAGTGCTTACCGCATGCTGAGTAAGCAAATGGATTAATACACCTGTATCAATCACACAGGGGAAAAGCCTACAAAGCAAACAAAGACTAGGCAGCTTCAAAGAGTGAGAGACCCAAAGGATTATAGCACCAACACTCACTTTATCATTGCCATTACAACTAATTAGTATTTTTAGTAGGGGAAATAAACAGGTGTCTGGGGAAATATTTTTGTGTCCTGAAACTCTGGTACATTTCAGTACAGAGATATCATTACTATAAAACTGGCCAGCTAAGCTTGAACAGCTATAACATTTAGTGAACATGTGATGAAATCAACAAATTGTGGGCAGTACTGCTTGCAGAAACTGTTAATCAACATTATGAATCCTATTTAATTAAACAATTTTTGAAGGAGTAACTCTATGCATAAACACGGTAAGATTAGCAGCACGTATGTTTAAAAACTAAATGAAAATACTATTGGGAGTAAATTATAATGCTTATAGCATTTATTGCCTTGCAATATGACAATTTTATTACTTTATAATTCTTTATTTTAGCTTTTGGTATACTATTTCAGAAAGTTTGTCTTCTCCAGTACAATTTAAATCATCACTGTTTTATCACAGAAATAAAGTGTGCACTGTTAAAAATGGGTAATGCTGGTTTTGTGAAGTTCACAAGTGGAATACTTAGAAGAAAAGAACAATTCCTTTTTAAACATGTTTATGTTAAGTACAATTCCCAAGAAAAACATAACCTGGACTGCAAATGAAACTACTGAAACAACAGGAATTTCAAGGGGTTCATGTTTTATAGCAGGGGCAATGCCTCTTCAATAAATTGTACAGGTATGTTACCTATTTCTATATCTACCACTTCAGTTGATAATAGGATTAAAGGCTCATTTCAAAATTTGATTTCATACTGGCTACACTTTTAACTTGTAGTCTGTACTGTATGTACCTGGGCATCATGCTTTATCACACTCTGCACTGTGGTGCTGTACCCATAAGAGCAATAATCTTTTCTTAAGTTCAGATAAGCCATAATAAAACTGAATCTAATATTAGTTGGTGGACCCCACATCTGGACAACAGCCAGTGGAAATGGAAAAAAAAAAGTTGTACATACAAGTCTGTCGGCTGTTTTCTTAAGTACCTCTGACTCTATCATCTTCTAGAGAGAAGAGCAATCCATTTCAAAGAACACAGTTTCTAAACGTGTTCTTTGCTATTTTATACCTTTACATACAGATCCATCAAAATCAGTGTGATCTGTATAAGTAACTGCATGTGCTGTCCTACAAGTATGCTATTCTGGTTTTCATTTGGTCACATTCACTGCCATCAAAGTAGCATTAGTCACCCCAATAATGGGAAGATATCTTGCAGCCCTCAAAGTAAGCCAGTTGGTTAAATATTACATACATGATAACAGTGTCAAACATGAAGTTTATAAAGGTTACATGTGTGTGTGTGTGTGTGTATGTTTGTTTCTATACAAACAGTGATGTGCAGCTGAAAAAAGAAGTGGAAGAGTCATTCTACTTTAAAGCGTGCAGTTTCTGGACTGTAACTTTTGCATCTCTATACACAGTCACATGTTAATTTATAAAAGGTACAAATTCTGTTATTACACAAAAGTGTTAGAATTACTGTTTCTTTTCAAATTCATTCTGTGCTGTACTCTTATGGAAAGATAATATCTGACACACATGTAAAGCATGGTTTATATTAGGTAGATACAGATAAGAATCAAATTCACCCAACCACTTTCAGCGTAGACCTTCAATAGCTACCTTTATTCAAACATGTCGAATAATTTCAGAGATAAAACATGCAACCAAGCAAAAATAACTTTCCTGCAATGCATTCACTTTATACGCTTTCTATGATAAAGAACATAGACTGTATCTTATAAAGAAACATCTATACAATTGTGATGTAAAATATATAATTTCAGGTGCCCTGGGATATGAAACACAGAGAATTATAAAAAGCCATCAAGAAAAGTTCCTATAGCTACTGAGACTCACTTCAAATTGAACTTAATTTAAAATCTGTGCTATGTGAACAAGTGACTTTCAACCTGAATGTTTACAATACAGAAGAAAATAATTTTGCTGTGAACAGTGGCAGACTACACCTAAAACGTCCTGAAAAATACACTGCAAACAAATGGCTGCCAAATAATGTATTATTCATGGTGATAAATATATCAAAATGCCTTGTGAACATTTCAATAACATTAGTTCCATAGATAAAACACTTAACTCACACACATTGTGGAGCATCTTAGACTGTGCCCTTCTGGTGATTATTCTTTGCGGCAACACACTCACTATTATGGCAATTCGATGCAGCAGACGTCTCTCTAATGTTATGTCAAACCATTTTGTTCTAAGCTTAGCAATATCTGACTTAGTTGTTGGACTCACTCTGCCATATCACATTGCTTTCTACCTCTATGAAGCACTTGGACAAGACAAGGAAAGGTGTATTCTACGATTTGTACTACTTGCTCTAGGATGTACAGCCTCTGTGTGTAATCTAATCATAATAGCCGTTGACAGATATATCTCCATAGTCTACCCACTACACTACTGCAGATTAATAACACACAGGTATGTAAAATGGCATCACTACACACCAGTTTATTGGAAATGTAACATGTCTTGTTTCCTTGCTTCAAGGTGCAATGATTACATACTGCTAAATAACAGGGTCATTTTTAATAATGCATTATAAATTAAGCAAGCAGTGCCTTCAGTTGGATCCAAAGTTTCACAAGCCCAATAACACTTATCACAGAGGTAATTACAGCAACAATCCGTGACACCTTCCATCTATATTTTTGAAACACAAAAGCTACTCTGCATAATATTTAAGAATTCAGTTTTAACTCTAAGAAAATATAGCAATTCACCATTATAAAAAACAAACTGGTTAATATTGTTTAGAGAAATAACTGTTTGCACAGAGCATCACACAAAACCCATAAATACACAATTTGTAGTTACTGATCGTTAAAGCACATGATGCATAGTTACCACCAGGGTTTAAAATGTTAAAATACTAGTTTAAAGTCTTCATCAATAGACAGCATTACGTCAGTCCCTAAAACATAGCAATATACAACTATTTTATATTTAACGTATTGTATTGAATACTGCATAGCAAATGCACAGAAAATGTAATTCCAACCAATAAATTTTTGCACCGTAACTTGTAAGAAACACCATGCAGATACGCATATAACTGGTAAAGATACTGTAAGAATAAGACATCTTGATGCTTCTTTATGCACTGAAAAAATATAAGTGGCTGAAACTTAACTCATGTATTTCTTGTGGTCTTCTGTCTCAAAAGTGCATAAATTATTCCAAACACATTTGAAATTTAATTATTCTATACAAACTGTCACCAAATGGTACAGTGCTGTGGTTAGCACTCCTGCTTCATATTCAGAATGTCCCAGGTTTGATACCCAGTCCAGAGATTTGTTATTATGAGGTTTTCAATACTTCCCTTAGTCTCCAAATGCTGGGACAGTACCATGACTGATTAATTTCATTCTCTTTAAATAATCATTTAGAATCATTATATCAATTGGCATTGTACAACCAATGACAATACATCTCTAAATAAATCACAAATCAATCAAAAATAATATAAACTGTAAAGACAAATTTGTTGAATGTTAACAGACTAAACGTTCTGCTCATTTTACAGGGTGGCCACAGTAATGATAGCTACAGGCTGGTGCACAGCTGTAGCACTGTCCACAATGCCAATTTATTGGAATAATTGGTCAGCAAATGATGAATGTGAAATAGAACACGTCATGGCACCAAACTACTTTGTTTACATTATGCTGCCATTATTTCTCCTACTATGGGTGGCCATGTTTGTAATATACTGGAAGATATGGCGAGAAGCAATGAATCAAGCACGCAGGTTACAAGAGACAAATTATCTCCATGGAGGAGGTCCTTCCGATTGGAAATCCAGTCAGGTCAGGTACAAGTGGACAAGAAGATGTGTTCATAATGTGTCACTATGCTTTCCCTCAAAGATACTATTTCTTTTAACAATGCCCACAGTATACAAGAATATCAAAATGAATTATTGTTAGTACAAAAACACCTGCCAGACTTTAACAGTTTCAAACACTCTAGCTGTAGCTTAGAAAGATGCAGACTTCTTACAAAATAAACCCAGTTTCAATGTCACGGTTTCTAAATGAGCTTTTATGGAGAATAAAGTGACAATGGGGCAGGTTCATTTGGTTTTCCCTGCCAATCACCATTAAACAAATATTTCATATTCATCTGTTTCTGCCCTAGATGTGCGTCATTGACAAACAGCCAGCATGTTATCACAACTTCAGTCTTTAGATGGAGCTTCATATCTTGTAATTTAACTACAACTGTTTTGTATTTTGTTTGCAGGTTGTGTTATTGGTACTGGGCAGTTTTTCTGTGTGCTGGTTGCCATATATGATTATAGCCTGCATTATACTGTCTGGGGTATGTACCAGTGACATCAGCATTGGCTACAAAGCAGCATTCTCAATGGCAATGGCCAATTCATGCATGAATCCAATGATCTATGCCTGGAAGAACTCAGAATTCCGTCAAGCTATCAAAAGACTTCTTCACTGTCGTTCACCCAACAGAATATCTGTCACCCCATCATTCATCTTAGCAAATAAGATTTCACTTCAGACAATTGGCACATATACAGACGGCAGTGAACAGCAGACAACAAGTAACTGATATGCAAATATGTCACAAAATATCACATCTCATTATTCTATACCTGCTGGGACCTTAAAAATCTAGGTCAGCAAATTGTGTTATGACAGACTGCTCATTTAATATCATCACACTAAGTTTTAAATAATGAAATTAGCAACTAAACAATTCAGAAAAAGTTATATTAATGTTTCAAGGCTGGATTTCTAAAGTCACTTTTGCACACAGAAGTTGTCTTGTGAAAACACCACTAAATCACATGAGAGAGATACTGAACGTCATTTATGTGGGAAAAGTGTTTTAAATCTTTACAAAAATAAAACATGATATTAATGTCTCATTGCAAATACATACAAAGAAGAAAATGTCTGGGATAATTCATTGGATATTAGTTTGTGAACATCACATATTCAGTGCAATTTGTCTGTAATATCTATCAGTGGTATCATTAATATTCCTTCTGATTTAAACCAAAGGTAAATTTCATTACAGCATATGTAACTGATGGAAAACATGCATAAAATCAAAAAAGTGTAAATAATTGAATGTCCTGATAAAAAATATTGAAGTACTTTGTTTTTGAACTTCTGAATCTTAATGCTGTATTTATGTAGAATAGAAATTACTAATACTGAATAAAAGCTTTAACTACAAGCACTTCAACACTCTTTCTTACAATAAATTAACACCAGGACTGTTTCACCATAAATCATTTCACTCTGTACGAATCACACCCCAATATAAAATGCAGATATGTACTAAATGTTGAGATAACCAAATAAGTAAATAAATAAATAGTGACAGAGGGGGATAGAAAGTTATTCAAATCCAAGTCAAGCAATAGCACAGACTTTTCTGTAAACATCAAACTTACAAAAAAGAATTTCCATTTCTATCTCTTCCATGTCTCTCAACATGCATGTGTGTGAGTTCCTAAAAGATTTTTTAACAACTTAAACTTCCATGACACCGAATGAACATTATGGCCCTGAAAGCTATATCTCAACCTTCAGTAATACCAACACCACCAGATATTATTCTAAACCAGTTTAATCCACTCCACAACTTCACACCTTATTCCTGTGACATATCTTAATATTATTCTACAGCTATGCCTATATTGCACAAGTGGTCTTTTCCTTTAAGGTTTCCCAACCAAAACTTATATGTTCATTCTTCTTTTCCCTCATTAACTATGTGATACATAAAAACAATATTTGCTATTGTCATCACCATGAAACAATTATCACTCTGACTGGACATAGCAGAAGACAGTGTGTGCAGAATATAGGAACAGTTGGGGTTTTCAAAGGTCTGTGGGAGGTGGGTCCTGCAGCAACTGACAGAAGCACGTCAGTCTGAGAACCACAGAGGCAATCACAAAATTGAGGTGGACAGTGTTGCCACACCCACCATACAGTCCTGATCTGGTACCATCAGATTATTGCCTGTTCGGTAAACCGAAAGACAACATTCGTGGGACAAAGTTTGAGGACAACGACTCCCTTGTGGCATCTGAGAAAAAGTGACCCAAAGCTCTGATCCTGAGTTTTACCGTGTGGGCATACATGGCTTGCTCTGAGGTGGCATAAGGCAGTTCAGAGAGATGGAGACTACATTGAAAAGTAGCATTTTGTTCCTAAAGGCTGTACCTAGCCACTGTGTGAATAGCAAAGTTGTGAAATAAAAATTGATTTTTTAAAAAAATATGGTGCATTACTTTTGGAGTGACCCTTGTATCATCACAAATTATTGTTGCCTAACTTACACTGCACTACATACTAAAAATTACTGGTTTTAACATGGTCAACATTTTCCAAAGAGGTCTCCTGCATCATACGTGTGCTAAGTTCATCTACATATTGTTGCATCATTAACTAAATATAATATGCAACACACCACAAGAACTGTTACCATTCAACATATGATAGACACATACGAAGACCAAACAAGTATTAGACGAGCATTTCCTTAGTGGTGACTGACTGGCTGTGAAAAGTGCAAAATGATAAATAAACACTAATTACAGCAACACTTACCTCCACACCAGTAACACCAAGGGCAGTGCGAATGTTCGGTGTCATGCGAAAAGGAACCTTCTCTGGCACCCTTAAAGTCTTCCCCTTCTCAAAACACACATTGTAGTCAATGTGTACCACCTGAAAATGATCCACAATACAACAAAACAAACTGAGCATGTTGGTGCAGCAACGCTTTTAAAATGGACAATTTCTCATAAATCATTATCCAATTACTGCTTTGTAGAACACATATCTCTATACAGTGAAACCTCGATGCATCGTTTTCGGCGGGGGTGGGAAATAAAAACGATGAATGCGGGAAAACGATAGATGCGGGAAAGCATTAAAAATTTAAAAAAAAAACAATGTTTCTCTTTCAAAGTTACTTCTTTTTACCAAAAAAGTCTTTAATGGACAACTGGTTTGTCGAAACTTTACGTTTTAGACCAAACAGAGCACTTTCCACGTTCAAAATGTTTTCCTCGTCACGTTCACTAATATTATGCGCATAAAAGAACGACTTCACTTTTGCCAATGCAGCGTGTGCTTCGGCAAAACTCGGCAAAGCTTCGGGCTCGCATTCGTCGTCTTCCTCTACCTCACCACTCCCACCCTCTTCGCGAACAATAACAGGAAGAATGGAAATACTATTACTGCCGAACTCAACGAAACGTAGCTGTAGAAGACCCTGAACCGCTGGAAACGAGATAAACCAGAAGAATGAAAAGTGCCGCCAGCCTTTCCTTTGTACTTATAATAAAAGCATTTGTGAAGAAATTCACACTGCACATGCCATCTGGCATCGCTGGAACGAAATATGAGTGCACCCTAATTAAAATCGTAAAATTTCTGACAATGAGCACCGCCATTCACTCCAACTATCACCCCTGCACCGCTGACCCTCATTCCAAAAGAATGTGCTGGTTGGGCGACATAACAGGTTACCGCTACTGTGTATTCCAAAAACATTATGCGTCTTTCGGTATTAATTTATCTCTAAACCCAGCATTTTAAATTCTCAGAAACGATCATTGCGGGAAAATTGTGGGCCGGGACTAAGATTTTTGAACGATCGATGCGATAAAACGACAGTTCGAGGAACGATAGAAGCGGGAAAATGTAACATTATTTTATATGGGATGTATTCGGGACCGAACAAAACGGACGATGCATCCGGGAAAACGATAGTTCCGGGAACGATGGATAGAGGTTTCACTGTAGTACAGGATCCTCTTTGAGCTGTTGAGCTATTCAGTCGCTTAAGAAAGTTGCTGCTACAAACACAATTTTAACAAAAGACCACCAATGTACTCTGTCCAGAGCCAGTTCACAGTTTCAAAATCTATTTCTCACAGATCCATTCTCACACACTGCTTGGTATTTATGGTACATATGGTACACAAATTAGAAACAAAATGGGGAAAAAAACTAGTAAGAATGTGTAAGATCTCAGATGTGACCTTTTTAAAGCCATTTACCTCCAGGGACAGAACTTCAGAATGGTCAATATCTCAGCAAGATTCAAACACCAGTCACTTAAAGTATGAACAATAATAACCACTATGCCAAAACATTTTTCATTATACATACTATGACAGTATCATGCAGCTCATGAACACCCAATTTAATGACCACATGTAACAGCTAAAGTAAATTATTCCCAGTTTCAATCAGGATTATATCAGAAAGCATACCTCTCCAGTTAACAAATCAACCAAGACGTTGTCCAGATGTCGATCTCCAAGCCCTATGATGTAGCCAATTATAGACATGACAGCAACCGAATAGGAGTATGTCCGAGTTGTCTGCCACCAACTACCAGCATTCACACTGTGACACCAGAGCTCCCTGGAAGACAGATGACTTTCACTGCAAGCCACTCAATAGCACCACATACATTTCATCACAATGACAACACAGAAAAATTAAACTGTTTGCAATCTTTTGTAATATACTGGACTGACCAGGTAACAAAACAAGAATAACAATGGAAGAAAGCTACTACATTTATTCTGCAGGGCAATGATAATCCAAAAGCACTCACTTTGCCAACAGATCCTTTGGAGTTTCATCCATAAGCTCAGTTAGTACTTGACGAAGAATTGGCAGTGGCCATTCTTTGCGATTGTCAAGGTTAGAAATACCTCTTTCCTTCAGAAGGGGTGTCAGTTTACTGTAAAACAACTCTGATGGACGCATAACCTGCCCTGGGCCTAAAACACAAACATTACATACTAAACTGTTTTTATTGAACATAATAACTGACCAATTATTAACATGTTTAAAGTCAACTTACAACTGCCATTTTTAACACCACTTTCTAGTCACTCACCATTGCCTCCTTGGAGACTTGTTGAAGACTGGCCGCCACGGAGGGACACAGTCACTGTTTCTCGCTGTTGCCATCTCTTGTAAAGTCCAAACAAAGGTGTAACACCATCTACCCAACTAATGAGTCCACTGCGAGGTCCAAGAGGTATCACTGAATAATGACGAGCTCTGTACATCGACTCTGAAGGTGAATTGCTGCGTTGCATCATTGTATTAGCAATGCTAAGGAACTGCATGATGCGTTCATCCAGATGAAGGTCCTCCAACCCTTTGAATAAGTACGTGTACCTGTCACATAAAATTGTAAATATAAACAGCTATAATACAGGTAAGCAAACCAACATAAATAGCAGAAGAAAAATATAAGCAAATATAGCAATGACTTTAAATAGCTAGCAAGAAAATACTTCCTTGTAATAGGCATTACAGTTTCAGCACTAATAGTAGAAAACTACAATTGACTTTGATCAGTTCAAACAGTGTCACATTCCCAGAACCTTTATCTCCAAGATCAATTCTATGGAGTCTTCGTCACGTCTACCTGACATAGATTTCATGGGACCTGGCAATGCATAATCAACGAAGCTTACTGCTATAAATATTGTATCATTCACTGTAATAACAGATGACTTCTTGTCATACTATGCAAATTATGAAAACTGTGTGATTATGAGGTTCACATTAGGTTTTATTCTTACCATAATTTTAAGTGTACACAATGAATGTGTTTAATAAACCCCTCTATGTGATGCACAAAAACACTGCCATCACATTAATCTGAACATTTACAAGTGATTCAAAATAAGGATTGTTTTAATGGGATCCTTTGTTTGGAACATGAAAATTACATGGGGTCAAAACAGGTATAATTGTCTCAATATTAGAATTTCTATTTTGATCATGCTCATGGATATTTAACAAATGAAAACTTGCACCAAAACTTCCTGTTCAAGGGATGTGACAAAATATCTGACATACTTCTCCAGAGACAATGTATTACTTGGAAACACTGTCTAACTTACAGCTGTCCATCTGAGCCATGGAACACCAGTTTCTTGGGTTTAGTTTTGGTTGGCAATATGGCAATGTTATTATCCACAGCAGACACTGTGATGATGGTGCCTGACCTTGAAGCAACACCAGGCATGGCAATAAAAGAATCCTTTAAACCAGCTAGTGCTGGGCTTATATCCACCATGCGAATTGTGTATGCAGCACGCTTCTGTGCTCGTTGTTGCAGCCGTGACTGCAACTGTTTCAGAGGCTGCCATGATTCCTGTGGACGACGAGGATTCCACGAGGTCTTCAACTTGTGCAGTGCATCAGTAATATACTCTCCTGCGCACACATACAAACATTCTCACTCTCAGTACCAACCACAAATTAAAGTGTGGGTTCTAGACATGGCATATGTTTGTAAGTGTCGAGGCTTTTATAGTGATCCATATTCACTTTAGTATTGGGGCATAGCACTTTCAAAATGGTAGAATGGAAACTACATGTCACAATTACAAATTCCCCATTGTGACCAGTTACATTACATAAACATTGCTGTATTCAGCACCAACTACAGTTTGTAACTATTTGGTTATACTGCTATGCAAATAGTGTGATATTACTATACCATCACTTCAGAAACAATGTCTCTCCAAAATGTCAGCAGTGTTTACTTACAATGAAATATTCTTACAGACAATACTATTAAAACAGCTATATGAAGTCAAAAAATTAATATATTGTACATTAAAATATATGACCAGCATACAGCAGTTCCGCAAAACATCACAACATACAAACATTTACGTTATATAGAATTTATTTATGAGCCAGGACAAGTCAATCAGTATAAGTGGCTATGAACTGGATGATCAAGGTTTACTTCCAGGCAAAAGTGATTTTTCACCTCATACAGGCTGGTTTTGGGGCCCACCTAGCTACCTATCCAAGGGGCACAGGGAGTTATATCCCTAGTATTAAAGCAACCAGAGCAAAAAAGTTGACCACTAATTTCCCACTTCCACTTAAAGCCAAGGTTAAGAATGCATGGAACTTTACATTCACTTCTCCATATAATTTCATGGAATGGAACTTTAGAACAGTGACTAATGTTTACATATAATCTATTACAAGACAATATAAAACACCCAAGAAACATACTGAATATAATCTTGGTATGAACCAATAAACATGTAAGCAGATTACAAGCAGTAAAATGAGTTTCTATTGAGTATTAAGAAGCAAAGGAAGAGAAACAAACTGACATTAGACACACAGCAGTCATAGACTGGATAAATCTAATTCAGGACATGCAACAATGGCAGGGTGGATTGCATTAACATTTGTTACAACATCTCAAGGGAAGAGACCACTTTGGAGAATGAAACATATTAAATAAGATAATAATATTCAAATGGTTCTTAGACAAATTCCTTCTGAACATGTTAGATGGAATGAGCTGGCTGATGATGGCATCTAATGGCAGGAACTAGTAATGATGCTTCAGCTTCCACAACAACAGAACATTACTTGGACATTTTCCTTCGTGCTTCTTTAAATAACAGTTGGAGGAAAGTCTGCATCAGTTTGTATGATCTGAAGCTTTCATGGTGACTAAATATAATAAATTCTTCTTGGGCTACCAGCCAGGGTACCCTGAAACAATGGCGTTTTCTCCATTGAATCACCTTACATGACTGGAAGCCCGAGAAGAATTCATTCTACAGCAGTTTAATGACACAACTTCATCAAAAGCCTTTAGAGAATTTCTTAATCAGGTGAGTAACTCTTTACTGGTAAGGGAAACCATGCACGAAAGGGACATTTCTTGCTAGGTATCAGCAGATGAAACAATACCAAGAGACTTACCAAACTTTTCCTGGAACCATTTCTCATGCGGTGTCTCTGGAGCTACTGATGTTATAGCATGTAACTGTTCTAGAATGAACACCAACTGGAAAGAAACAACACTTTTGTAGTGAAGTCTTCAGGTTTTCACAATGTTCTATAGCTAATGTTGTTTCTACTCGGGTTGCTGAAAAATAATGCCATTTTCTTTTCTAAGGAACAAATCCATGTAGCACTGAAAACTAAACTGTACTCATTCAATTAGACTTTCCTGCACTTTCATATAAAGTAGTTCTGCCACCAGAGGTTTCTAAATTACAGCCATGAAAATGGCAGTGGAAGAGGATGTCAGTGTGGAACAAACAATGTGCCGCCATTAACTGAGTGCTACAATGGAACAATGAAAACATTTAAGGTAGGTATTCAAAAAGTTCATCCTGACTTGCAGCAAGTTTTTCTCCAAAATGGACAATATGAAACCTGATACAAGTGCATAATGACTTTATATAAACTGTCTTGGTTTCACTGTTATGGATCATCCAACATATAGCCCAGACTTGGCTCCATCTGACTTCCATCTCTTCTTACGATCTTCAGGGTAAAATGACTAAACAGTAACTATGTGTCAATATCTATATTTCTGAAACACTGCATAATGAGGAATTCCATGTCTGACTAATGACTGTTAATAACAAAAAAAGGGGGGGACTGAAAGTTTACACTTTGATGACTGGCTATCTGGTTGCATACCTACCTACCTACCTACCATACCTGGAACATTATAAAAAACACTACTTTTCACAAAAAACAAAAATTTAAATAGAGAGAAGAGAAAACTTCTGAACTAATCCATGTATTTAACTGATTTAAAGACTGAAGAGCAGAGAAACACCTGGGGAAAATTTAGTACTTTTTACACTTACACTATTTATAAAACACCAGTTTCTTATCACTATTAACAACACCAGCCTGTCTTTCCTCACAGAACGCAATTTGTGAACAGTCTTTGTGCAACACCTAAAACATTCTCACTATTACAAATGTCACTAACACAAATTAAAATTATCACCACAGGTATATGCACACAAATCAAAATCATCATCTGCAGGTAATCTTTCACGTAATACAATGAAGGCCTAAGTGAATCTACTGCATCACCATATTTTGCAAATACTCGATTTATTGATGGTACTCAGTGTGAAGTTCATTTTCAGGATAAACTTTCTGTTTTCTTCTGAAGGGAAATAATCAGACATAACATAATAATAAAAGAATAAAGAGATAAAGGAAAGAATGAGGAATTACTAACAGGTTTGAGAATAATGCGATGTTTTTCAGCAATCAGCCTGTCCTTGTCTGCTGAAGACAGAGACGTGTTGTCCTCCACTCGTAGAACTTCCAGTTCCAGCTGCTGCATACGCCTGGAGATCTCTGCATGATGTTGCACCAGTGTTCCTAGCCACAGTTCATCCCACAGCAATGTAATGCGGCGCAACTCCTGTACCAGTAGTTGAACCTGTGAGATGGCTTCTGGGGCCTGTAAACATATACATTCAGATTTCTTACAAGAACTGGGAATTATATAGCATAGAGATGGAAGTATATGGAAAGCATAAGTTTCAAAAGAGCATTAAGAAACAGACACAATGGGAAATAATTTGAAATCCAGGCATTTGGAAAGGTATGATGACGGAAACACTACAAGAAAAGTTCATTCAATTTAAAGAAGCAAATGGTCTGACAATGTGTTACACATGGGTGACAAAAGGATTTCTTACAGAAATATTTCTTTCAAAATTGTAAGTGTTGAATAAATTACGTCTGGGGAGGCCAAAATAATGGAGAGTCCAAGCGAGAGAAGATATATACAAGCAAGAATACTAATACAAGAAGAGAGATTATGGAGAAAAGACTGAAGAAGATTTTGTCATGACAATCTGCATTGATAATTTGAATATGCTGAAGACACAGAACTGTGTATTTTTTCCTGTACCCAGGCTGTGTGCTACAGTGATTCATCAGAGATTAAGCTATTTGATTAAATGTATAACTAATTAACCAACCAAACTCATGATACAGAATCTTTCTTG
This sequence comes from Zootermopsis nevadensis, assembly GCF_977971745.1. NCBI lineage: Eukaryota > Metazoa > Arthropoda > Insecta > Blattodea > Termopsidae > Zootermopsis > Zootermopsis nevadensis. The sequence continues at coordinate 5,895,385 of NW_028259160.1, forward strand.
AGCACCTGATGCTTACTCGACTGGTTAAAAAATTCCCTAAACAGATGCAACAGAGGCAAAGGAAGAACACAGCTGTGCCAAATGACACATACACAAACGATCACAATAAACACAAGGGACAGAACAACAATGCCAGTAACACACAGAAATTGATTTTATATGGATAACCTGGTCTCAGATTTTCATCATAACTGTTCTAGTACCTGTTTTGACAGTGTGTCCACCATAGCCAGGAAGCAGTTCTTCAAAACAGATACTTGATTTTCCTCTTCACTAGCACACTCTTCTTCATCCTCTTCATCTTCATCTTCTTCATCTTCTCCATCTCCCAAGCCATCCTCAGCTGAAGGCTGGGACAGGCAAGCGCTAAACAATCCTAAGCAGAAAATAGACTGTGAATAGCTTAAGTAATTTCTATTTTGTTTTTGTATTGATTTGTTCAAACACACTGAGAACCAATTATACAAAGACATATCCCAAACAGTTTGAAGGGGGTGAGTGTTAAAACACATTCCGGGCAGAACTCACAAAAACACCTATTCTCTTGTTTTATCAATGTTGTATCTAGGTACTGTTAAGTATGTAATCCAACAATTAACTGCAATTTAGCTTATGGATTAGCACATTGTGTTCATCCAAAAAACATAGGATCAAATCCTATGGGAGTAAGAAACTTTTTATCACTTGCAAACTGTAAATATGTCAGATTATTGTTATTGTTATTGGTGGAGTTTTTTGGAGGGGGCCCTACTTATTACTTAATTGCAGGTTGTCTACATTAAAATTGCCAAATATAACCTCAAAGATTCACATCATCACTATGTTTGTAATTGCTAAATGGACCTCATATACCTAGAAAGATTGTACACTGCTCCTGATATAGACAAAGCACTACTGATATTGGATGGAATATGCCACACTACTGCTGCAACTGTGAGTCATTGTGGCATACAGCGGGTACCAACTGTTGGAAGTAAGACAAGTTCCAGCATGTCCTAGATTACCAGACACTTTCATGCTTGAAGATGGCAGTCTTCTGTGTCACCCTGATGACGGGGGCAGCAACAACCTCTTAAACACTGGAAAATGCAGACTACATGGTGCTACAACCCAGTAGACAGCCATCTTCATATTCACTGCTGTTAGAACCTCAAATCCTACATTTGCATGCTTGATTGCGACTTTTGAACCATCCTGTACATATAATACATGCAGCAAAAAACAAACCTCAAAGCATCATGAAGATCAGCTCAAGATCTCTAGTTGGGAAATGGTTAAGGAAACTATGTCAAAACTTCTATATATTCTTCCTCACAAATTTATCTAATCCTCATACAACTCACGTGAAGTAGATGTACCCATCGTCATGTCCCGCAGTCGTGCCCCTCCAGCAGCAGCTCCCACCACTGCTGGGAATGTGATAAGATGTGGTGCATCTTCAGCAACACGACACAGTAACTCTGATACACGTCGCCTCACATATGGTTCTGGGTGGCTGAGTCGAGAGAACAGCTGTGGGATGATGCCCTTCCAGGGCCGTGTTGGTGTAGTGGCAAGTCCAGACTCCAGTACAGTCTGCAGTTCCAGAGCATGTTTCACTATCAGTCGCAGGAGACGCAGAGTGGCAGTGATGGTTGTGCAGTTATTTTCCATCCCACCAATGACACTCTATGGGACATTAAAATACAACATAAAACACAAATTGCATTGTTAGTAATCATCTGTTTCAATTTAATTTAGTCTGAACATAAAACAGTCAATTTTAACACTGTTATCATAATGAAGATGATGAAGGTGGTCAGACCAGCTGCAGACTTACCTCCTTATCCCCACACAACTCCAGATACTTGAAATAGGCCACAGCAGAGAGTTCAAGGTAGCTGTAAATACGTTTTTGGGCATCACGCCATATCCCCATCAGACGTGATAACTGCTCACTACTTGATCCATTCAGTGCATGGATATTCTGCAGCTGATTTTCAATCATTTCAGATGTGTTGATATCTTCTGTCTGTGAAACAATGTTGCACATAATAATGAGGCTCAAAGAGAGCCTACTACATAAATTTCCACTTTCTTTACATACAACTACAAAGTCAATTTAATAATAAACCACATTTCTCCATATTCACTACCATTTCACTCTCAGTCTCTTCACAGTTCTTACAGATTAATTAAACTGTGGCAGAATCTAAAACTTGTAAGGACCAGAAAAGACAATCACTATAAAATATAATATGGGTTTTGCTGTTTATAGAATCTGAAATTAAAATTAATTATGTAACACAAATAAATACATTTCTAGCTCTTCATTATGATATATGTGTGGGAAGAAATCAGCACCAGTGACAAAGACTTCAATCTACAAGTAGTATGGATTGTCTACACTGGGGAAACTTTGAAGTTTATATTCAAGCCACTACTATAAAATGCAGCCTAAAGATGACAAAATATACTGCTAACTTAGCAAATATGTGTCACACAACAAGCAGAAACAGAATCTGAAACCCAACTGACAAACAGTTGTACCATAAAGTATGAGAAATACCATACTGCAACATAAATAGCTGCATGATCATAAAAATATTCAAATGTGTAGAGATGTGTGCAGAGCCTCTTTATACCTGCTACATGTAACAAGCCTCACCTCAATATCTTCCTCATCAGCAACAGCCCGAGTCTGACTCAGAACAAAGTACACTTTATCTAAATCATCTGCAGTCATTCCAGGAGGCATGAGATGCTGCACTGCAACCCTATCCACCTCAGACAATTGTCCTCCAGCTTCACTAGCTGCATCCACCACACGTCGACCCCATCGATAGCACCAGGATGCAAACTGACTCCAGGCTTTAGCAAGTTCTGGGCATCTTGCCACACCCAACTGTAGTAGCTGACCAATTACAGCATCCGTAGGAGGAATCACAGACACACCATTGTGACAGACTGTATTGCAGCCTACAAAGCATTTGAATAACAAATATGTTAGAATGTATTTTAAAAAAGTATTATTGCATGTAATAACAGGGGCACAATAGAAATTTTTCATGAAGTTCATACCAGCAAACCACTGGCAACAGAATCCATAGGTTCAATGCCACAAATATATCACAAACTTTTCTAGAAGACAATTCTGCATAAGTAAACACTACTAAAAATAATAAGCTTTAATAATGCTGAGTTAAACAAAAGAATCCACTTTGCCACTGCAAACTAATCATATAAACAGTCTCTTGTGTACAGACTTTCTAATCAAACTGAATGTATGTCTCCTCCATGCATTCTACATGGCCTGTCCATTTGAACCTTCTCTATTTAATCACCCTAACAATATAGGTGACCTGTGCACATTACACAACTCCAAAGTAATTTCCTTCATTTTCCCATTACTTTATAACTTTTATGTCCAACCATTCCCACATTAATAATTTAGAAATGTTCACTTATGCATTCCAACAAAACCAATGCCTCTATGCCTTTATAAACCAAATCCTCCCCATTTAAAACATTAAAACTTTCTTCATACAGCTTTTCCATGCCTAATGAATAGACTACTCCCAACACAAATACCCAATCAACCAACTTCCTGTGAAGCCTGATTAATGGTTTATGCACTGAGCTAGGCAGAGTACTAAAAATGTTCTAGACTTGTATTCAAAGACAAATTCTGTCCACATCTCTGTAGTGATATCATCTATTCTGAATAGGGTATTTTGTGGCTATCCTAAGAATCTCCAGGTGCATACAAGATAGTACTCTCAAATATACCACATCCAACTCCTTCTAAATCACTATTTTACATTCATGTTCATAATGATCACACTTCATCTATACAGCCTTTGGAACTAAACCTACACCATGAAATATCCCAACAAAAACACATGCACGGTAGATGTGCCAAGGATGTTTACAAAAACAGAGTAATAACAAAAGAGAACTCTATGCACACAATAAGTAGTACTTTCAAACATAAAACTCTGAAAAGTACTGCCACATATTAGCATATGTATAAATTACATGTAATAAGAAACAAAGCATCAAAGTGCCAGTCAAATAGGATCATGGAATACCCAGAAAAATGTTCCTCTTCAGTTTAATCAGTCTGTTGAGAAGGAAAGTGAAATAATGATGTATGTACCATAAAAATAAGACAGTGGACTTTCAACCAAGCAATAATCCAATGTTACTACCATAACATTAAAAGTCTTATATTAATTTATTATGGATACAATACTGTTGATAAATGTTTTTTCAATAAAAACACACTACATGATTTTGAAAGTTGTTTCAAATAAACGTTACAAAATTCAATGATGGCGATATTTAATATAACACAAAATGTTTTTTTATGGTCAATCATTCTTGAGAAATCTAGCAAAGTTTGGTTTGAGCTTCATGCAAAACAAGTCATACTAGATTGATATAGACCAAAATAAAATTCATCCAACAATTTTTAAAGTGGACCTTGAATAATATACTTAATAAATATTCATTATCACAGGTAATATTTACTTTGAACTTCAACAATGCCAAATATAGACAGATCATTAACAGTGTTGTGAGCCTTTTCCCATGCCAACAGTCGTCCCATGGCACTTCTGTCACTGTCTGTCTCTGAAGAAACAAGATGATTCTCCTGCTGCAGCCATTTAGCAAGAATAAGCAGCAACCTGGATCCCCTTTCACGAAGCTGTGGGTCTCTGTTTGCCACTTGCTGGGCAAGGTTCAGTGCACCAACTGCACACACCTGCACTGCACTCTCATGTTTCTCCAGGCTGTGGACATACACACAGGAAGCATAACACAATACAAAAAACACTACAAACTGTGTACATAAAATTAGAATGCAGTTAGCATAATGTATTCCTGCATTTGTTTGAAACAATGATTCCCATTCCTCTTCTGCTGTGGTTAAAATAACCACCAACAGTATCTCCCAGCCTTCAGGCCCAACTACTCAGCAAAAACAAATTTCTCGTACACATATACCCCTATACATTATATGGACCTGTGCAGTAACTCATTCAAACAGCTTTCCCATGAAGAATTTCATAGCTGCCATATTGTAAACACCATTTTAGCTTTTCAGTGTGTTGTTTCAAACCAGACAGTGTTTTTATTTAAACTGTAGGCTAAGTCTGTGTCTTGTGCTACAGTTGTTTTACTTTAATTTTCACATTTTCTAAAACATGATAACACAAACCATATCCTTATGGGCAAACTCAGCATGCCATAGAACGATGGAAAACACATGGGAACTCATATTTCCTTGTTGAAAACTTGAATTATCAGAATCAATCCTGCGTACAACAGTAAGAAACCACCATGTCACTGAAGAAAATGCAAATCAACATGATAAATATCAGATCCTTTTTTGAAGTAGTAATACATTGCTTACACTGCAAAAACTTTCATGTATGACAAGTGATTCTAACTTCCATCAAGAAACAGTATTTAATTCCCCAATTATGAGAAGCTAAGAACAAAACTCATTATTTCTACATTTCTTGTAATTTACAGTTTTTCTTCAAATCCCCAGAAAAGTATACATACAGGGTTCTACTGTAACTACAACTGCAGCCGTAAAACTCAATGCAAAAATACAATGGACAACACCAATAATGCGCAATGTAATGACAAACCTTGTCTCAACACATCAGATTGCAGTAGACACACAAAATAGACAAAAGCAATGCTCACACATTTTGTCTAATAGCCTACGGGACAATCAATTATGAGTTTGAAGAAGAAAGTCTGTCATATTTATGTTGAAAGTGTTTCCAACACGGTTAACTCAATTATTAAATGCCTTGTCAGCATGGGAGAATGACAGAACTTCTATAAAGAAAGCAATATATCACTTACCTATAAAGTACCTTTGCAACCTCAGTAAGTGCCTTAGCAGTCTGGACACCCCAAATCATGGAAAGAGGCAGAGCTGACTCCTTCCCTTTGACAGATGTATCAACAAGACACTGTGCAATGTCCTCCAATAAAAGTTTATTATTTGTGCCAACACACAAGAACCCATCTTCCAATTTCAGATAATCAATGAGTAACTTCTGTGCCAGCATGAGATTTCCTTCTTTACGGGACACTCTAGATACCTCTAGCACTAACTGGTTTACCCAGGAGGAACAACACTGCAGGTCACCTCCCATATTTTTGCTGCCAGCCTTGTCAAAATACTTCACCCACCAGAGAACTTGGGTCAGGAGAGATGAACTAAGGGTATCAACAGCACGCCCATTGATCTGTAAGAAGGGTTTGTATATTGAAAGATCATTCACAGAGAAAATAATTCTAAACTTATTTAAGAATTTTGTTTCAACCACAAGTTATGAAAGAGCACAGATTGTGGAAAAACAAATTATAAGAATGCAAGGACTTAAGGAGGCAGGTGTGGTCTATACTTAATAAAAACACACAACATTTTAGGAACTAGCTCTACTTCCAACTTCATGTCAACATACTGACATATTTTTGAAATGAAGACTCTTGAATCTCAAGGAATTTTGCCCATCTGATAAAAGTCTTTCATATGCAATTTCTTCAAAATATGAAAAACCTGCAGCCAAGCTTTTGAGATTATACTCACCTGTGAGTTCAGAATTGCTGAAAATTATTTCTTAAACATATACATGCACCTGTTTCAAAATCTTTTATGTTAATGTAGATTATCTACTTTTATGCTTCAGTTTCAACCATTTAAATATAAATATTTAAATGATATTACCTACTATCTCTCTACCTACATACATACCTGTACCAAAACTTATATGACTGTTACCACATGGCATGTCTGTGTCAGTATGGCTGTTGCATGACACTTGCCCCACTTTCTGAAAGTCTTTTGTTTGTCATGCCACATATATATTGAAAATTGATAGTCATTTTCATGTACTCAAAAAATTCATCGGAATGTATTTCAAGGTTCTTACACATGTGACAAAATTCACCACAGTTTATATATGCACAATACTTGCATCTTTCTGCATCCTGGATGATATACAACTTCGAACATGTTATCAAAGCACACTTCTTAATAGCCCATTGTGCCCCAAAACAGATGATTACTCTAATAAACTTTTCAAAACAAACTAGTATATTTTTCAAAGCTTCAATGTTTGCTGCTTCATCATATGAACATCTGACAAATTTTCTTTCTTTGCTGAACCAGTAGTTTTGCTAGTATCATCACTCATATCATTTACCGTTGCTCCAACATGTACATCCCCTTAGGCACAAATGCTGAATGAAGGTATTACATACAGCAAGGTCACTCACCACACTGAACACGTTGCAATCTGGCTTTCCTGCCAGCATGCTCTGCAGGCCTGATGCAGCATACTGCAGTACAGCCGCTTCATGCAGGAATTCTGATGGTGCATTCCTCAGACCTTCCTGCAGATGACATTGTGCAATATATGAACACTTTTGAATCTTCTCACCCCACACAATATTACTGAAAAAAATAGACAAAGAAAGGAATTTTAATATTTTCTTAGTGGTCTACAGTGAACATGCCTAGTTTATTAGCCAAAAATCAATCACGTTAAGTCAGTCCCTTACCATTACGGTAATGGAGCCTCCTCAGGCAAAAAGTATCAGAGAGAATATCAAAACTTCAGCCAAAAAAGTTTTTGGTCATTATGAGTTAAAGCAGCATGAATTAATTTAACAAAAAATTATTAGATAAAAAGAAGTAGACTAAGTTGCAACATTTGCAAGAATCTAAATAAAATGGAGATAATATGGATAATAAGACATGAAACTGATACAACTTCCAGGAATAACAAATGGGAATATGTAAAAAAATAATGATAATGAGCTTGAAAGAAACAATGGTCATCACCATCAACTTCAACTTCAGGAGTTAGTCAGCAATCTCTTGGAACATGTCTCTCCATCTTCTATCATTTTCCATTCAGATTATGTGCAGAATGTTTTTGGAAATTATCTTTCTCCATCTGTTCCACAAGGTCCTGCCAGTTATGTTCAATAAATTAAAATTGTTCAACTACAGAAAATACATATCTAATAGCTCTTTTATGTCATTAGTGCGAATTCTGTCAGATCCACATCCTAATACAGGTCAGATAAACATAATCTCTGCTGCTTCAATTCATTTCACTGGCTTACAGTGTAAGTCCAGTATTCCAGCCCACATAGCCATTACTTTATACAATTTTAAAATAGTCTCTAGTTTTGAAATAAACACTTAAGAATAAGAACATTAGAGAAATAAAAAAAATACCAACTTAGAACTTAATAAAACACGACAATAGCAATCTGCTAGCAGATTCTAACATTGTTATAAATACGTGGAAGAATTGCCTGTCAGCTGTCTAATGTACATAGGGTTGATGATGTCACATAAGACTGAGCTGAGCCTCATTCTTTTTGGGGTTAAAATTGCTACTAAAAGCTAAGAAGGTATAAATTGTCAGGTACAGACCAAATTCCAGCAGAACTGATCCTAGCAGGAGAATACATTCTGAGATACACAAAATCATTAGTTCTACTTGAAATAAGGAAGAACTGCCAACGCACTAAACAGAATCCATTACTCCACCTAAATATTGAAGGGTGATAAAACGGACTATAGATATTACTGAGGAATATCTGTGTTATCAACTTCTTATGCCCAAGTTAGCACATAAAAGTACAATATAACCGATGGCAGAAAGAGAAATGAATTATGAAACCAAAGGAAGAAAGACATCCTCTGAGAGCATCAGAACAGCGATTTAAATGGACCAGCACAGGATTAAGGCTTAAAACTTGTGTGCTGCTGACATACTGTCCACCGTTCTGCACCAGTTTTTTGCTAGCTACTCACTTTGTTTCCACATCGTTGCTGTCACCATCTGCAACAAGAGTCATTGCTATGCTTGTGAGCATGGTGTATGCTTTACCCATGAGCTTGTAACTGCTCCAGCACTTCCTGCTGTCACTGCCAACGTCTGACAACTGTTCTGCAGATGGTTCCTTAACATTCCACTTCATCAACTCATTCATAGCTGCCAACTCTCCTTCTTCAAATTTGGCCAATGATTTTGCATGTGCAGTACTTGTTACACTACTCATTAGCTGAAATGACAGAGAAAGCTGCATCAAAATCATTTCTGAGGAGTGTAGATGCCAAGTAAATTAATGCAGATAATCAACTGCCTCTATCAGCACTGAAGACCTATAATGAATGAAGAAATGGTGCTTTGATATAGTAAAGATTAATACTGTATAGGACAACAGTATTATAAGAACTGAATGATCTGAAGCTTTCATGGTGACCAAGCACAATGAATTCTTCTCAGAAGAAGAATTAATAATTATTTTAAAAGTTGCTTAAGTACACATACATACTTCACAATTTTGTCTTTCCTTTTACCACCCAGATCCTAAATATACATTTTGCATATCACATGGCACTACTGATAACTAACAATACGTCCAAACATAAAAAAATTCAATAAATTGCCATCCCCGCTTTAACGCCAATATCAGTACAAGACAAACAGTGGCACTCTAACACATATCTGCCCGATTACCATATTACATTTCAAAAGTATTTCTCATTCTGTAAATTTTTAACAGCTGTAAAAAGAGATGTACCCTGACAATGGCACAACTGACACCAGAATTTATACAATGGGTATGAAGTAAGCTTTCAAAATTAAATTGACGTGACAACTATTATTGAATCTCATAAAAATTCATTTAAAATTTTCTGATAAAAAATGCAGGCAAATGGATAAGCATGACCTCCTCATGGTGCATTCATTTTAGAAAGAATACATGACACTCACAACATGAAGCCATCACAAGATTTTCCATTTTCTGGCCTCTTATTTATTACAGCATATGTGAAAAACATCTAATAAGAAATGTCTTCAATTGAGGGGATAAGTATTTTTGATGAAACTTACATATTTTTCTGGGGTTCCTCCATTCTGATTCATCCACAGTTCAGATTCCTTCTCCTTCCACTTCAGAAGATCACTCCAATTACTTACAGCCTTGTAACACTCTGTTAACTTTAAAAATAAAATAAAAAACATGTTCTCATACCAAAGATATGACAAAATGCAGTAAAACCTGTTTAAAATAGAATCTCAATAAACCTTTTCCATTAATACATATTTCAAGATAACACACCAAGTTCTGGGAAGAACTTATGATTCATATTATCCTCAAAATGCATCAATCTATATTGTGAGGCATAGCACAAGCTATAAATTAATTAATGTACACTCACCGATCCACTCACTCATAATTTTTACTAGTACAAATTCCCAGTTTACAAGATACAACCTCAAAGTTTTACAACACAGTTCTAGGATAATTAATTATCATTACTAAATTTAAGTTTAAAATTTTCACTTATAATAAATATGTAAGGACATGGAAGGTAACTACATTGTTTCACCTACCTGATCAGCTATAAACCCTAATACATGCTCATCTACTTCAGTTTTCCCGACTTGTTTCACTGGACTGGAGATGTTCCCATCAGTAATCAAGTGTGATGGTGAATTTTGTGGTGTTGACCCAACACACTCCTGGTTTAATAATTTTCGATAACCTTCAGCTGCAGTTTCAAACCTGACAAGGATAATAAATTTCATTTACAACAATTAGAATTAAAAGATTATTTAGTTATTTTATGATACTGCGACTGCTGCTAAAATCATGCAGTGTCCAAAGAGATAATGATCATGGATCATTTAAGTATATACAGACACAAACCCCCAATCATTTAATAATCTGAATCCTGCTTCCACTGTTAAAACTATGAAAGAACAAGATTGGAAAGTATATTCCATATCAGATTACACATAATAACCTCATGCATTCTTTGCAGTGTGAATTTAGAGGTATTAAGGCAGCATTGTTTGATAGCTCCCACATTAGCCACCCGATTACAGCATCCCAATATCTACCTCACAAGTTTTCCAATCTGTCATTTTGCCATCACCGCTCATAGGACATTCAAAATATGTTTTTGAGGTCATGCAGAACACCTCTACATCAAATTTCATACAAATCCATCCAGTGGTTCTTGAGTTGAATCAACTGAACAGGTGGATGGATGGATCAACAGACACGGCAAGCCCATAATGTGTTCTCACTATGCACTTCATGCAATGAACACATAAAAACAATCACTGATCAAGAGTTCAATCAGCCTCAGTCAGCCAGGACTCACCTTCCATGGGCTTGTTCAGAAGCAAATTTCAGCCAAGCAAACTTTCGCCCAGCAACATCTCTACACCATGCATTCAGTCCTTGTATTGCTTCTGGTTCACAAAGTTTGCAGAGGGCCCAACAGACATGCATCACAGACCTTTCAAACTCAGGACCCTACAAGAAGAAACAGTGTAGATTAATAATCAATATTTTATATCATTCAAAAAAAAAACATGCAACGTCCTAAATCAACTCAAGTTCAACATAACTGGGTTTATTTTAATGGTATGTTTTAACCTCTCAGTAATGCAATTATGTAATTTTGTAGGAACAGGGTTTTCCTTTCTTGCTAACACCAAAGTCTGCAATTAGATGCAATCCTCAACAAGTTCCATACACTTTATATCCTCACAATACACCTCACTAATATCCATCTTAATGCTGACCTCTCATCTCTTTCTCAGTTTTCTAAGTGCCTCACCAACTGATGGATACAATTATTACAAATGATATAGATACTCAAGTGTCTCAACACACCTGAGTGTTGTTGGCATCTACCATATCTTGCAACATACAATGCCCATGGCGAATTGCAGTAGTTGCCTGTCCAGCATGGATTGCCACTACGACCACAGCAGAGCGAATTCTTGTCAGCCATTCACCACAAGTGCTCTTGTTTGTGTGGAAGAATGTCCGCACTGGCTGAAAGACCATGACAAAATTTACTTCATACATTTTATTCTGAACTTGGACCATCGCAACAGCAGTTCCAAGATAATAAGGATGAAACGTAGCTCATATAACCAAGTACCCAAGTAACAAAGCATTTTATGTGTTAAAAAACTACAGAAACAAAAAATATAACATTATGTTTCACTTTAAAGTATTGGAGTGTTCAATGTAGCTAGTACCTAAATGTTCTGCAAGTTTGGTAACTAAATCTCAGATATTAGAAACCAAGATCTGAAAATATTAAAATAAAAGTTCTAAATTCTAGGCCAGGTCAATCAGATATACATCTTTGCAATTTAATTTCATACCATTTTATGTTGTGGAACCTGATCTAATCAAACCCATATTATCACAACCTATTCCCAAACTTAACTTCATTCATATGTGAGAAAGATAAGAAAATCTGTAATTTTCATTCAGACTGCAATGGAGAAAGCAAAAGCTTTGGAAAGAACTGTTATGAATATTTCCCTTGAATTGTTTCAGTCTATAATAGTGTGGCTAGCAGGAACTACAAATAACACAATTCAGCAATATATTTCTGTTCTTCATTTCCAGTACTATTTATTCCATGTTAATCTGGGCACAATATTTCACATACTTAGCTCCAATGTTTCATCAGTAATAACAATCAAATACAAAATTAAATATATATTTTACATGGCTGCCATGTTCTTTTCATCCTACACACATAGCAAATGCATATGTGCATCTTCAAACAGCCTTATAAAAAAGTGCACATTTTAAAAATCTATAACTGCATCAAACTTCAGTACCCTACATTCAACAGCCCTACAGTTACCCCCACCTCAAAAGTTTGCTCAACCAAGTAGGTGTAATGGAAAATAAACATACAAAGAGAAATACTCACAGTCGACACACAGAGGAGTGATTATAGGACAAATAAAGCTGGAGAAGGATTCATCACAACATTGCCCATTCAGGAATAACTATTAATGGATATTTACTGCATTACACACCTTGGGAGGAGGTAGCATAGCTGTTGCACATCCCTCAGCAGCATTGTGCATTGCCTTCTCCAAGTGTTCCAAGAACTCCAGCAAAAGCCTGACTCTCTGCTGCTCCCAAGTTCCACAACACAATGTGCCAGCAAGCTTGCCATTGGTGGTTGTCATTGTCTCTTTGAAATAAGGAAGAGAGGATTCTTCTGGGCCTACTTGCTGCTGGTTGATCTCACGAGCCAGACTCTTTATGGCTCCTGAAAACAAATAATTTGTCAGTATGAATATAATCTGAAAGAAATGAATAACAGAATTAAACATTTCTTCAAAAACATATTTTACACAACAGTAGAAAATTGGAAAAAAAAACATGCTAAAAGAATGGGATCTGACAGGATCTTCCAAATACTGTTGATTCTGTGGCTAACGTCCCTATTTAACCAAACCTAACTGATTATCTAAGATGGACTGTGGTAATGGTCACTGCATTATGTAAGTGTGTTGAACATTGTCACTTTCTGAGACAAAACAAACAATTTCAGAGTTAGCTCTAATCTAATCTTTAGAACCTGCATATAATTTGGTTAACACTAATTTTCCTTTCATTTTACAAATCAGTGTCAACAATTAAGATCAAACCTCAAAATCGCTCCACTATAACCAATGTATCACCAAATCAGCCCATAGATTTTACCAGCCTTTGCAATGACAGGAAATTCATTTCTGAGATGGGATACCTACGACTGGCTAACAATAATCATGGCTGCTACTTTGATGTTATACACATTCTCACATAATAAGCATTTTATAACTAAAATGAAATAGTGCTAAAAAAATTAAAATATACCCTCAAGTTTCATGAAAATAATACATAATGAGTAGATAGAAATAAATGGAATGATCACACTTGGGTCCAAATTCAAGCTATGTGTGAGGCATTATTTGAGTTTGAATTTAAGAATTTGGATACTGATATACCCCTAAAACAAACCTGCACAGATGTGCCAATATCCCCTTGACATTCAAAAAGAAAAAGAAAAAACTCCAAACAGAAAATAAGCAGAAGACATTCAAGAAACTCTGACCTCCCAGGGTTTATACGGGTGTTGTGGTTCTTAGGATACCATAAGAAAACCAAATGAATAAATTCTAAAATAAGCACTTCACTGTATTATGGAAACAGAAAAAATTTCAGCAAGAAAAAGTAATATAAAGAAAATAAATTAAAACAGCTCAAACACAAAGAATATGATATACACATTGCAAAACCAAAGAATTTTAGTACAGCTACATATAAAACCAATAAAATAAAACAATATACTTTATCACCAATATATGAGATTCTTGCATACATCTGGTATTTTAATTAACTTAAATTAATTTGAGAAAGCATGTTCAAACATGGTCACATGTATAAACAGTGATTCTCAAAATACTGTCATAAATCATAAAATATTTGGAGAGAGTAGAGGGGGTGATTAATATGTCCAGATTTAAAATTCATTTTCTTCTGGCCCACTGACAATCCCCCAGACGATACATGTGTGAATATGGAGTAGCAGTGGAACAATACTGATGGAAAAACCAAAACACACAGAAAAAACCACAAATCCTACAATGCTAACCTGGCTGTAAACTTCGGTCTCTGCAATGAGATGCCAATGACTAACTGCATGAGATATGGCACAGCCACTACAAGTACAATTACTGAAGCTTCTTACAGATTTAGAAAACATTCACACCTGCTAAGAACTAATAAAGCTTGTCTCTTCATCTGATGTATGAATGCAGCACTGGCAAATATTTACTTACAAACTACTGATTTAAAAACAATTTATGGATACAATTGTCTGGGATGCTTGAATGGACAGCATTAGCAAACAGAAATAAAGTACACATTGAAAAGTTAAAATCACAGAGTGAACAACCCTATTTACCTTCGATGTTAGTGAAGGTGTCCTGTGGCTTTCCTAGCGGTGTACGTAACTTGTACATGACACACAGATGAGCTGCTTCTGAAGCAGCCCACGAGAGCAGAACTAAACTGGATGCAAGCGCCAAGTTACCAAACATACAGATGGCCTTATCTTCATCTGCAGTCCGAGGTGATGGCTGCAGTGGCCAGCAGCTGCAGAATATGTCTTGCAGCCAATTGTTATCACTGCAACAATGAAAAGCTGTCACACTTTAACTTACTGCACAAGAAGAGAGTAAATAAATCACATTTTCTGTAGAGGTAATTGTAAAGATGCCTCTGTGCCCAAGCACCATGCAATCGAGGCATATAATCAAACATAGCAGTTAAGCTGGGTGGTTAGCACTCCTTCATGTTCTGGAAGGCCCAAATTCAACTCTCATCCTTGAATTCAGCTTTTCTAACAGGTCCTTTGTGGTTTTCCTTATCCCTGGGAAAGTATGAAGATTGTACCTTAAATTAAGCCATAACTGTTTCCTTTAATATCCTTTCCAATTTATTATCCACCAATTAACTTATCATTCAATGCTATATAATGTGAACTAATTCAACATATTCATGATCATCAACAACAAAAAACTATAAATATAAATAAATAAAAATAAATTTATCTCCTATTACATTCAGGTTATTGACTAAATATGCAAAAATAATGCATTATATCAGGCTTCTGCTGGGATCAGAAAAAATATTCTTTACATATGAGATTTCACTAAATGTGGGCACAATCAGAACTTCACTCCATATTGAAGAAACTGAACACAGATTATTGACATTGGATCACTATCAATGGAACACTGAATGAAAGAAAATTTGAACCTTCAGCATCATAACTTGTATGGTCAAGCAGAATGTGCATCACAGTAGCAAGCCATTAAACAATCATTAACTCTGGAGTTAAAGTACGGTTAGCAGCACTGTAGTACAGAGGTTTAAACCCCCTATTCCCACACAATATAAGGCAAATTAATTTCACTCACCTGTGATGTACACCCTGCAGGAGATAACCCATGAACTTCCGGAAATTCTGTGGCTGCATATCACCACAACAGCCCCTTAACAAATGATGAGTCTGTGCGGCATGCAGGATGTCAAGGGTAAAACCTGACAGTTCTTGCAGGGGTTTGTTCTAAAAGTATACATAATTAACTATATTACCTGTAAATATATGATTAGCACAGATACAAGGAACAAACTGTCACACTAACTACAATGCAGTGACAATGCAAATCTCTGCACATTGTATACAGTAGGCTTATCATGGAAATGAATAAACTGTATTCATCAACAGCTAAAATGTTACACATTGAATCATTCAACAGGAATAATAGTTTCTATTAATACACTACATAGACACTGCAGTTAATCTGTAACTGACACCTTCCATTAAGACAAAAAGTGATACATCACTGATCATGTATGTAGTTACACACATGTCACCAATATAACATGAGACCAGAAACAAATTAACAATCTTCAAACAGTATTAACATCAATACTGAACAGAATACAACCCATTAACGATCAGTCAAGAACAAAATAACTTCCAAAAATTCATTCTCAACACCACTATTTTACAAAATTTCAGAAGTGTGTAGAATTTGATGCATACAGACCTTCACATCCACAGCATGACTCATATCTGTTAGTCTTGAAACAGTGACATACCAGGGCACTAGGGACAACAGCTGACTGAACTTTGTCCTAACTCTGTTGTTCGTTGAGTTCAGATGCAGAACGCAAAGCTCAAAAATCTTGGACAAAAGCGTACCCTGAAGACATACCAACAGATTGAAACATTATGAGAATCAATGATGGCTGTCTTCTGAGTTGTAGCACTGTATAGTCTGGTAGAAGTTTATTAAAATTCCAGAGGTCCTTCCTGCCTCCATCACCAGGACAAGTAAGCTGTGCACAGATGATAAGAGGTTGCAAGGACCCCAGAAATGCTGGTGGACTACCAGACTACATGGCGCTACGAACCAGAAAACAAGCAACTTTACACTCAGTATCATGAGAATCTCAAAGCCTACTTATTATGAGAATCAGCCAGACATAAAGAACAAACAGAAGCATACACTTTAAGAAATGTGTTGTAATGAACTCCATGTAGTACAGTCTACAATGCCACTACTGTAAAATAGTAATTTCAGATCTGTAAACCATACTTATAATATTAAGATATCTAGAACCTAAAGATCAGAATAAGTTATACCAAAAACATGTTGGAAAGCACTGTTTCCAAAAAAACCTCTAAATAGACGAAGGAGTAGTTGGTGAAAGGCAGCTGTACCAGTTGAGAAGTCAAAAGTTACACAGCAGATTACATCATTTAATGACCATCAATCAACCTATAAAAACTAGTAAATCAAAGAAAAATACCATTCAACACAAGTGCAGTATCTTAATGCAAAATCAAAGAGATGCAAACACGAAGTGTTCTTACTTTCCAAGGCACCTCCTTGGCAGCTAACACCTGCTCAACATTTCCTGCAACTCCTAAAACAATTGCTGCACTATGATGGAAGCCAGCACCAACAATGGTACACAAGATTTTCTCAAACTCAGCTGTCTGATGCAGTACAGTCATGTAAGGTTGAGCTTGAGCAAGCAGTTCACGTGCCCATGACAGAACCAACAGTCTCGTTTCCTCCGATGTTTCCTGTAAAAGAAGAAGACATCAATAAGACCATGAATAAAGTGGCCAAAGGTATAGTCGGCGAAGTAGTTTTTGGCCGGTGGAATTTTCAAGGGGAAGGCTAGGAGCGAGTGTCTTTTGCGATAGTATAATGCTGACTGCACCGAGCAGCTTGTGTGACTGAACGCCCAAACAAAAGAAATACAATGACCATGCCACCTCAGGTACACAGACTAGGCCTGTCCGCCAATTCCGCTAGCTTCTCCACCAGCCAAAAACTACTGTGCCGACTATACAAAAAGTTTACCCAAAATAACCAGTCTTTGGACCATGAATGAAAGCAAGAACCTCCGAATAAGAAGTAGGAAATGTTAGTCACTGTGCAGTAACACTTGTATCCAGTGGTTCTATGCAGATGTTTCATAAGGTATTTAATGTACTATTTTTGGTATTTACAGACAAGAAATGATTACATTATAGCCAACAGCTTTCAGGCTCATAATTTAAATATGAGTAAAATAAATTAGTCTTGATATTAATAAAATCCTTAGAACCCTGAGTATCAGAGGTCCTGTAGAATAAAATTTGAGAATATCATACAGCTTGGTATAAAGTACCATGAAGCAGTTCACAAAGCTATACACTTTTCATACTTATCATCCTGTACAGAATAGTATATTCTACATGACAGCTGAAGACAACTGCACAAACCTGTGAGAGCATATTTGCAAGCAGACCAAGAATGATAGAGAGGTGTCCACTGGTGGGAGACGTTGTGGGTACTTCTGAACCGAGAGTGACCGGCAAACCAAGAATATCATGTACATTTGATCTGCCATGTGCAGAACTTACCAAACCACTGCTGGACACAAAATGATTGTACCTAGAAAAGAATATAGAGAGCAGTTGTGAATGACTGAAATTAACCCTCTGATATCAACACCCTACTTGGTCAAATTAGGCACACATTTGTTGCATAACAGAGAGAGGTCATGTCTGTCCGCATATTTCATTTCCAAAAATTACTGAACTGGCTGATGGAATTTGGTATTGGAGTGTCTATACTAAAAGTGGCCAAATTAAATTTTGGTTCCTATCAATCCAATATAACCCCTATTTTACAACATGCATACCTACATGCCACCATTCTCGATTGAGCAGGAGCAAAAACAATTTAAATAAGGAATCACATCACATTATAAAATGTTCTTAAAAAATACTGGCTAACAACCACTCAGTAAATACAAAAACAGAGAACAGGATAAAATGTGCGTGTGTAGAAAAACATTACAATTCTAATAGTAAATTTCCCCACAAACAATTTTAATATATTTTGACTTTTAAAACATGTTTCCATATGCAAATATAATAAGCAACCCCCCTCCTCTAAACTTATGAAGGAAAATTAAAGCAAAAACATTTATCTCAAATCAAGAAAATACCATATTTTCTCCCTATTAATCCTCCTCACCTTGAACAATGACTATAAAGCAGGTAGAGAACAGAGTATTGCAACACTGGGCTGTGCTGTGCCAAATCCTTGTCATAAGGCAGCAACTTCACAGCCAGCAACTCCAAGATGCTAGGTTTCAATGCCCACATTCCAATGATGGAATTACTTGCATTTGCTATAAAAGTAAAATACAAAAATATTACATTATAATTTTTGAATGGAAACTTATGTTTTTTGCAGTTTACTGAGACTAAATACACATATAAAGAACCCAGAAAGAAAAATATTAGTACTTTCAAACATATTAAAAAATGAATATAAATACATGTATTCTGGAATTTAAGTGAAAAGCAAAAGACCCAAAGGATGACTGATACTGAGATGACATACAGGTTAAGCTTTTGATTTTCTGATTTCCTGCAAATTATACTTTCCATCACTGCAAAAAAGTGTACACAAGGGGTTTCACTGTATCTTGAAATTCTGAATACAAATCCCTACCACAAACTTAAATCAAAAGTTTTGAAGATTTTTTCTCCATATATAAATCTGTAACAGTATTATCAACTATTGCAACCCTGATGTAAATTATTACACACTGAAATAAAATATTACATGCTGTTACTAAATAACTTATGTGCCAAAGTTTTTAGAAGCAGCCAGTTGTAAGAAAGGACCTGAAATCAGCAATCACAGTCTTCAGATTCAAGTGACTAAACTAAAAAAGAACATGTCCCTAGAAGTGATTATTCTTAAATACAATAATTTAAGAAAACTTTTAAATAATAAGGAATCTGATTCAAACCGAAAAAAATGACAATGGGTATAAATTGTGATTACAGTGAAAAACTGGTTTAGTAGAGAATATTCTCATTCTCATTTTTACATTTTTATAATTCTCATTTCAATTTCATCTCAAATTGAAAAAGTAATTCTCATCCATGACTAAATTGTTTTTTAAAAACTATGATGTCATGCTGCTTATGATAATAAACTATGATGCTTCAAAAGCTGCAAGACAAATTTTACAATAAAAGAAATACAACTGTTACCTAGATCTGCAAGAGCACGGAGATGAAATATAATCACAGTTTCCACATTGTCCATAATGTACACAAGATTTGTGTGAGGATTCTGCTGGCACAATTCTTCTATAGATGGCACATACATTCTGTATGCTACCTCAAGATCTCCAAGAACATACCTGAAAAACCATAATCTAATGTGACAAAATGTTTCTGGGAATAAACACTTGCAACACCAACAAGATTCTAATGTGTCTGTTTATTTCTTTCCATGACAAATCACTACCGCCACACAACTCGTAATGTCTGTACTGAAAATGTTTGATTAAAAAAAACACAAGCTATATCTGTAACCAAGTTCTAGTACAGAAATTGTAAACACCAGCTAGGTCCTGTACAGTAGTTAGGTGCTAACACAATCACAGTAGAGAATGTCAAGTCTCAAATAATAACATATCCTTGTAAGAAAAGTTGAGACAACTTGAACCTAAAAGAACTAGCAATGAAAAAACATACCTGTATGCTTCCTGCAGTAATGGGATATTCTTTAGGTTAAGAAGACTATGGTATACTGCCAAGACTTCTGCCTGGACGTTTAGAGAGGGTGAAAAACGCAGCTCCAGCAGGGGTGAGTCAGATCCCAGAAGCTTCTGCACGAGTTCCAGGGGCAGATTTGCACTCACCTCTCGTACAGTCTATGTAGGGACTCACAAAAATTATACAAGAAATGGTTCCAGCTTCATTATAGAATGTCTATAAATCTTCCTATGTTACACAAACAATTGCCCCAGTTTATGCAAATCTTGAATGAACTAGCAAAGCAAACGATAGAATTACTGAACCCTTCATAGTCACAATACTAACACTCTAGCCATGAAATACATTCCACATGGGCCATGGCACAAAACTTTTAGAATTTATACATATATTTTATTTATAACACTGTTAGTAGCATAGACTATGCAGCATCAGATAATAGGATAATAAATTAATAATGAAGTGAAAAGCATATGGAAAAAAGCAGTCGAGTCCTTATTTAAGATACACCACTGTGGCCCTTAGAAAGGCATTTGCAGAAAGCTATCCTTTTTCAGGATCTTTCTTGCAAATTTTCCATTTTAGATTCTCTCCTGTTTCCTCTTTCCTATTGACCACCCTTCATATATAATCTAACACCACCACAAATTGACTCGCTTCGCAAGTTCCTATGAAATTGTGGTAACTGCCTGAAAGACAACACAGCATTATAACCCAGAAGATCACAACCCACAAATGTCAGATGCAAGGAAAATCTTAAATCTCATATACTGCACCAACCTTTGCAATCATCTTGAGCATGGATATAATGGTGAAGTCTGCAAGCTGTGGCACTAGTGAAAGCTGTGTATCTATCAGTCCATACAGCATCTCATTAGCTGATGAAGTCTTTGATTGCAAATGCAACAGCAGCAAGCAAGTGCATTCATTAGCTGTTTAACAAAAAAACTCATTAGGAAAGATACTTAGCCAACAAAGAGTCAATAAGTGTTGTAAATATGAATGCTAGAAGATTTAAAATGTGACGCTATCAGTCAACTTTAGTCAATTATGAAAATCAAGTAAACACTGGTATAATAATACCACATCCTGCCTGTTATATTTTAAAATATAAAGATCATTTAAGGTTTATTAGGAGGGAGGTTAATTGGTTCCACACTTTAATGAAAGGAAAGTTAATCATGGGAAACTTATTATTATTTATTTAGTGTTCTGTCTGACGACAGGTCCATATGAACAGGATCCTTCCATCCTTTTCTTGGACTGGGACCTCTTCATATACATTCTTGGCAAATGATCCAGAAGTGGTTTGCCATTGCCTTCTTCTGTGTGTGAATGGGATGCCATGGAGAAACCGGGGAAGCCCCCGGAGGAAAACTCCGTGTTGCCTAGACCACGGCCTTGACCAACAAAAGTTATAAATTCGGGCACCACCGGGTATCGAACCCGAGACCCCAGGATTACAAGGCCAGCGTTCTAATCGCTAGACCACCGTGGCTTACCATGGGAAACTGCAAGCAAACAAACTTGAGTTCCATTAACATTTCTTTCCAGTATATTATTAAGTGAAGATTGCCGTCTTCTGGGTTATTGTGCCGTGTAGTCTGGTAGAATGGAATAACCCAGACGACAGCAATCTTCAGACTCGCTGCTGTGAAAACCTCAAATCCTATACATTATTATGTGCCGGAGTTCCTCGGGATAGATTACTGAGAACAGTTCAAGCACAAAGTTTTAGTTACACATATCTTATGCTTTTATTATTATACTTACAAGCAATATTTCATGCATAACAACATGCAGATATGAAGATTTCTGTCTTCTGGGTTGTTGCGCTGTGTAGTCTGGTCGATGCTAACCAAAATTTCAGAGGTCATACTGCCTGCGTCATCAGGGCGATGATGACGGAGGCAGTATGACCTCTGAAACGTTGGTTAGCATCAACCAGACTACACAGCGCAACATCCCAGAAGACAGAAATCTTCATACTCACCGCTGTGAAAACCTCAAATCTTACAACATGTAGGTACATTTATGATCTACATCTGTATTAAATTTTAAATGCATCACTCCAACAGTGTGATAGCTATTAGTATAAAACTAAAAGCTATAAAAAAAATGTTCACACAGCAACCATGCAGTTTTATACTCTACAAAAATATTACCTTAACAGAAAATGTAAATTTTTTTGATGAGTTATTACTATACAGAATTTCATAACAATACAAATTGACACAACTGTAGCTCCCACATCACAAATTCATATGTCAGTCATGTTATTACCAATTGTGGGAAATAAAAATTTTGAAGTTGGGGGTAGCCTCCTCGGTTTCAAGGAAATTAGTAAATTTGTTTCAAAAGTTGGTAAGGACACATACATGCATAAACAGCATTGTAATCTTGGAAGTCTATTTTCCTTCCTTTCATTTTTTTAAAGGAAAAACAGGCTAAAACAATGTAGTTTAGGAAAAGGAAAAACGGACTGATCTGCATAAAAAGACTGGTTAGATGGCCTCAGATTGAAGCTGAGAATAATGTAAACCGGAAAATCAAGGTACATGTACAAAAAAATATATATAAACCAGAACGCAAATGTTGTTCAATCTATAAATGAAGTATATCATTTTACAACAGTACTCTTGCATGAGAAACATGGGTTTACAATTTTGGGATAAATAATTTCAATTTCCTTTGCATCTCCATATACTTTACAATATATGCACTTACCAAAGAAAATAGAAGACTAATCGAAAACCTGTACATGCAGCAAAAAGTCAAAGAGACACTGGACTCAGGAGACACCAACAGCGTTGAGATAGGTAGAGGTGTAAGACAGGGATGCTGCTTATCACCAATTCTTTTTAACCTGTATGGGGAATGGCTTGCCAAGGAAGCTCTGGAGGGAACAGGAGACTTCAAAATTGGAGGAAGAGTGATAACAACTGTAAAATATGCAGACGACTTAGTAGTATTGGCGAAGGAAGAGGAGGAATTACAGAACATGATGGACAAGTTAGTGGAAAGAGGTAGCGAGTATGGAATGGAAATCAACATTGAAAAATCAAAGGTAATGAGGATAGCACCGAGAGCAGAACCATTGAACGTTGTAGTTGGAAACCAACAGCTGGAGAATGTGGAGCACTTCAAGTACTTGGGAAGCATAATCACGACGGATGCTCTATACACCAAGGAGGTAAAAGCAAGGATAGCCATGGCCAAGGCAACTTTTGTCAAGAAGAGGATAATTCTCACTAGCAAGTTGGGCTTGGAGATGAAGAAGAAACTAGTGAAGTGTTACGTATGGAGTGTCGCGCTGTATGGAGCAGAGACTTGGACACTAAGGAAGAAGAAACAGAAATACCTGGAGAGTTTTGAAATGTGGTGTTGGAGAAGAATAGAGAAGATCAGGTGGACGGATCGAGTGACCAACGAAGAAGTATTGAGGAGAGTCAACGAGCAAAGAAACATTCTGCAGGCGATTACACGAAGGAAAGCTGGCTGGGACATATTATGAGAAGGAATGGATTACTGAGTGATATCATCGAAGGCCAGGTTGAAGGAAAGCGAGGACTGGGAAGAAGACTGATACAACTAACTGACGATCTCAAGCAAGGAAAGGAGATGAAGTTTCAGGAGTTAAAATGAGAAGCTGCGAATAGGGAAAACTGGCGAACTCTTTTTGGGCAGAACAATGGACCTGTCGTCAGACAGAACACTAAATCAATACCAAAGAAAAGTCCTGCATTATGTTTCAACGAGGACCTGCTTGGTTTACCAGATATCTGTGCATACCTGTAACTATTAAATCTTCATCCATACAAATGTCCAAGGCTTTAACCACAGTACGCAGCATCTTGGCAAAACAGTCTGTTATGAATGTCCAAGCAACCGCTGGTGACACGGTTGGATTTAAATGTTGTCCTAGACTCTTTGTAACAGTGTTGAACACTCTAGAATGAAATAAAAGAACATACTAATGTCAGTAACAAAAATTAAAAGCGTACCCAAAACTGTCACAAGAGACAGAAAATAATGATTTGGAATAAATAATCACAATACTGCTTTCTTAGCAACATGTTATTTATACATAAACCAATATATTCCATAATAATTCCAAAATGTATTGCACAATTGTTTCTAGCTGCACAGCATATAACTGATCTACATACACACACACACACAATGCGTAACTTTTCAGTTTTCATACCATCAACCAAATTTGTTGACCAATCTGATCACAAAATGCTATGCATAAAGGTTAAGGGCAAAGAAAGAAAGAAAAAAATTCACAAACATAAACTTCAAAAATATTTCACTTCAGAGATGTACATGTTCTGAACCTAAAGGAAGTAAACGTTTTTTATATAGCAAGAACTTAATTTTTTATTAGCTGAACTCCAGACAATTTTTCAACAGCTAAAATTGTTCCTAAAGAGCAAATGTAAATTTCTAGACTGTTAAATATTTTGATGTTTTCTGAGTAAGAAATTCCTGTTATTCACCATTACATAAAGTTACATCGCTGCTTCTAGGATAGGTATTAGTTCTTTACACTGAAAACAGAAAACATAACAGGTCTTAACTGAAAAAATACAGAAACTGGCAAAATTACTGTTAATAATTCAAATGTGTCAAACTCTGAGACATTCTTACCTTATGAGAGAAGTAATTCTTAAGATGCAGTCTTCTGGTGTTGGAGGAGGATCCTCAGCAGGGGATGAACGCCCTGATGTTGGGAACACAAGATCTTCTCCATACGCTTCCATATCTTCAAGAAACTGTCCCAACAAGGTGAGCGAGAACTGGAGGTCTGCCACCCAATAACGATTTAGCTTCTGCAGGCTGCATGATGCATATTGGGTCACAGTAATTGCCTGACTTCCATCTATGTGCCATCCAACCAAAATGTCCACTGTATCCTATGAGATACAATTACCAAAGAACATAAAATATAAATACAACAGAATCATTTATATGTATAATGATTGGTTGCACAATGCAATCCTATCCAACATTCCTTCAAGGTTTAAAGAACAGCCAACTGAAATCTACCATGTTTTACACCCTAATTAACAGCACTGGCCTTGAAGCAGTAACTATTCAAAGACACCACACAACACAGTGAAAATTTCTATGCAAAAAGTATTATAACCTATGATTAAAATATATTTCCTCCTTTTTTTTTTTCTTCTTTTCTTTCTACTATGGCTATTAATATTTGGGCACAGTTTTGAGTTCTATATTAAGATTTCTTAAGGCCTGCTTAATGAATCATTTTACCCTGAAATGTTTGGTAAATGTTGATGGATAAATTTCTGTCAACAATATAATGACATCAACCGTTCCCATGAGTAATTCTGGCAGGTCGGTATTCTCTAATGCTGTTTGTAACTGGGTCATCAGCACCTGCAACAATTCAAAAACCCCAATGTTACAACAATTCAATATAAATGGTAATATATGCAACAACACTTTTCAGTGAAGAGTGAACAGAATATTTTTTTCAGTTACCACCAACCATAATGACATGGAGGTTAGTATGTGTTTTTGGCTTTTAGGAATGGAGCTTTTAATTTTACATCAGTACAAAAGAAAATATTTCATCCTTGGAAATAGCGTTGTGATTTCTATTATGAAGCAAAACATGTGATTCGTATACAGTGATTCAGAAGTGGTTTGGTATCAGAAGTCATAGGTCATTAGCCTGAAAAACAACACGCACACAGAAGGGGCATCTCAAGTAAAGGAGTGCAAGTCAGTCAGTTTAGTCGAGTCAACACAATTGTCACACAGCAAGGTCAAGAGCAGCAAAGTATTCAGCTGGAGAGCAAACAAACAGACAATCAAGCAAGCAACAGCTGTAAATGCCCATCAATTGTAAACAAGGTATTTCACAGACAAGTAACTGTGTACTTATTCAAAGAAAAATTTCAGCAATTAAGTTTTAAAGCTTTAATAAAATACAGAAGAAAAATAACATTCTTGATTAGTTCTGTCAACAACAAACATATATGTCATAAATTCTACAAGTCTTCCATGTGTATTTCTCCCTCAAATGTTCAAATGTAAAATATGTATATGCAGCTGAACTGTAATTTCCCAGTCTATATCATTTACACTTTTCATTTATATAGGCCCAGAGACTAAACCCATCAAGATCATAACCCTTCTTTTGCAGCCTATAATTAATTAAATTAATAATACATGCAACTGATAAAATAAACAATTCATGCAGTAATACTGTAAATTAAGAGCATGAGAAGATTCCTGGAAAGAAAATGAAAACTTCTGGTTATTTACTAATGGAGTCAATTACATAATTATAAAAACAAATACTCACAACTGAAAATTCCTTTAACTTTGGCACCTCTCCCTCTAACTTCAATGTTTCTGCCATAGCTTTCATCAAGAGCAACCTCACTTCGTCATTTCTCTCAACAGCATATTTTGTGAAAATCCAATCCATGTATCTGCAATTAAAAACACATTTAATCTAATTAACCGAAATATAACAACAGATCTGTTCCTAAATGACTGAACCTGTTACATAAGATATCAAGATCTATGTACCACCTCCAAAAATAAAGAGCCAGTAAAGTAACTGAAAAAATAAGGGGGGAAGGAGATCATTCACTATGGTTATAAAATACAAATTGATTTCACAAAAACTTCACCCTATAACAAATCACATCTTTGAATGTTTACTACTGAAATTACCATACTATTTATCAGTCTGATGCATAAAATTTAAATGGCTCAGACTTCTTGATGAAGCCTCATAGCATATGTATGAGTAGAAAGCATTATACAGTATGTTTACAACAAAGGCAACCACAACATGAGTGACATGTGCTGACTAGCCATAATTGCTTTCACATATTTACTTATATAACAACAATTCATGTTTTTCTGATAACAGATGACATAACTCAAACAGAATGGTTTCCATAAATACTTCAATTTTTCATACATGGAAAAAATTTCAAATAATACTGCAAAAAATATCAGGCAATATGATGAAAACTGTTTGTGGTATGGTATGATGAACTGGCACCTCACAATTGTTAAATCCTGATTTTATGGAATAGCAATATGATAACCACTAGAGGGCCAGTCATCTTACTAATTCAGCTGTTACGCTCACAAATTTGAACACTATAAGGAGATCCAATCTCAAGATATGGGGTACAAAATACTAACCTCTTGAAATCTTGCTCTAAAACATATCCAACTCGTCCCAGACACTTTGCAGCTTGGGACTTTGCATCAAAACCTGGCCCACTATGTAGTGTGTCCAGTAGTGATTCAGCTATAAGATCCAAGGATCGCCGAATGTAGCGTCCATTTTCAGGAACCATCAAAGATTCCTAAAATCCACATGAGAAAATATTATGGTGTTAACCTTTCCATTAATACTTACTGTGTTTCTACCAAGTCATACAATTACCAAAAAATCTTGCACTAATCTAACAGTGCATAGAATTTTCCAACATTTCTATGGAAATTACTGGCATCATGTTATAAAATGTCAGAAGTCTTCCAACACTACAGTAATACATCTCAGACAACTCTTCAATGAATAAGTTGATTAGAATAAAAATCTAAAACCTTACAATTACTAAATTTAATTTATTAACAGGTATTGCTGCACTCTCACACAGATAACACTGCAAGACACTGCACAAATTATACTTTACTGTTGAAGGATCTAGCAAATGCACTTCTTCCTGTTTCATTCAAAAAATTCTAATGAATCAAAATAATATATATAAAACCAAATGGGAATAAATCTCCACACAATAAATACAATCTGATAAATGGCAAAATGAGGTATGTGGTGTAATTCATGTGCCATTCAACAGGAAAACAGCGTGTGTGCGAGCGTGAGAGCGAATGTGTAGTGATCGAGAGCATACATATATGTGTGTGCGTGTGCGCGCGTGCACAGACCTCAAGTGCAATATTACAATTTCAGACCACTCATCTGGAAGTCTGTGTGGTCCTTATTTAATTTCAACCTTTGTCTACTGTGTGCCATATTAGCATACCACTAAACCATTACACGAAGAGTTAAGTCTGTCTAGCAACCCCACAATGCAGCAGATTAAATCTCCTACTTCTGCACCATAAAGGCTAAACACAGATTACAAATACTAAATAACTACATGGTGCAGGACCTTTCTTGAAAAGTAAAGTCACTCATTTTGTTTATGGAACTTGACAGGTCATTACAGTGTTCACTGAAGTCCATTAGTTTACCCTATCCTCTGCCAGTTGAATTTACTTCTCAATTACACACCTTGTTATTTTAAGATTCATTTAAATATTATCTGACCATCAAAAGCCAAGGTCCCTCCAGCAAACCTCTTCTCAAACACCCTAAATCTATACCCTTGCCTTTAAGAGAAAGACCAAGCTTCTAACCCACACAAAAACCAAAAATTATGTTACAGTTTTTGCACATTTTAACCTTCAGGTATTAAGTAGGGCATTAAAAGACAAAATATTCTAAGCTGAATATTAGTAAGAAATTTCTGAATTCAATCTGCTCTTAAATTCACCATATATGCCATTCTGATTTGTTACTGCAAGCACACTTAACCACTAGTCCACTGAGGGCAACACTTTGCATCTACTATTCATTCTAAATTTCAGTTTTAATTATGGGTTAAACAGGCTACTGTAGCCTGACTTGGAAAGCTAAAAACTTTTCATAACTGTGAAAAATGTAATTTCAAACACACTCAAAAAGGAAATTTTGGAATGGAGTTAATTACTTAGAAGCTTCTTGTATAGATTCTTATAATTAATTTAATGTACCATAGTCCTATTTGAAGAGCTATTCATAAATACAATTTTGATTTCTTAATGTTTGTCCTAATTACATGAACTCTGCCATGCTTTCAAGTGTTTATTATATATCTTTGTGCTATGATTTGATTGTGCATTCTGGTAAAAAGACGAACATATAGTTAGGTTTCTGTCCGCTTACTTCTTGGAATACCTACTTATTAATTCCTCCTTTATCGAAACAGGCATTTCTGATGTGCCTGTTCCTTCAGCACAATCCAATACAACTAACACAAAAATACATGACCACAGGTTATGATGCTCAAATATCTATGATATAGAAACTGTATGCCAAGTGAACATTTAGCTGATTCTATACGCACATCTAAATCACTAACCTACCAAACAAAAAGTATTCAGTAGTGCTATGTGTTCCTATAACTTGTGTTAACTTAGGCTAAACCAAGTTAACTTCATGTAACCTAATCTACCCAGACCACTAGATTTGCCTAGAATGTGAAGGTGTAGGGCACATACAATAATATGCACTTTGATAACAAAAGCAGTAACTTGTTAAAATATTAAAAATAATAGTAAAGAAACATTAATTATCTTCTTCTTCTTAAAGTGCCTATCTGTTCCGGATGTTGGCGAACAGCATAGCAATTTGAGCTTTACTGGCGGCTAACTGCCATGCTTGATTGTACTAGGGAATTATAATGGAGTGGTTTCTCGTTGTCTTCTCCATCGCAGTATCACAACCAGTACAATCATCTACCCACCTGTAACTGTTTGCAAAGGACTAAGAATTTCTCTGAGTCATCTTCTCTACACAAGCGGCGCAGTAGTTTAGATATCCTCGAGTCCTCAGGAACCATATACCCAAAATCTGCAACAAAATTGATTGTGCTGAATAGCACTCAGATCAAATATATGAATCAAACACAACAAATAACTAATTCATAAAGTAAATAACATACCCAATCTGCTCTTGCTACGTTCAATATCATTGTAGTATTTTGATGATGATGCAGATGAAACAGCAGAGTCAGAGTTGCCTTTGTTCAACGATTCTTGAAATTTACGAGATAATAAATTTGATTCGCCCTCTCTTTCCACCTTTCTCGACATACCACCTCCTCTGCTCCGAACACTGGAACCTCTCCTATCCACTGGACCTCCTCGAGCCATTCGAAATTCATCTCTTACACGAGGGCGTGACTTAAGCCTATTATCAGGTCTCTCTCGTTGACAAATCACAATTGTAGGTAAGGGAGTTCGGATATTTGCACTATCGCCTGAAATGGAGGTTAGCTTATCCTTTTCTCCTTCTCCCTTTTCAGACAGGCTGCACTTGATATGTCCCTCACCTTCCCCTATGTCTTCCAAGTCTCTTGAGCTTTTAGAAGCCTTGAGCTTGTTAATAGAACTATTGGTTATCATTACCTATGCCTTACATTACGAAAGAAAGCCACATATTCTGTTTCGTAATTGCTTCATGAAATGGATATACATCGCCACATTTCGAAATTACGCCGCTATCCACCTCCAATTTCCTCCACACCATCCACCATTGCATGTACTAACCACAGAATACTTGTGTAGACGGATAACCAAGCATATCGGCATATACGCATAAGTGTCCTGTAATTTCATTGGCCTTTACGTTGGTACACTCAAACAACTACAGAGTACTCTGTAAATACAGAGTTTGAATCTGTCAAATTCAAACGCGTGTAATCAAGGTAGGCCATGTAAGAATACGGAAAATACTTTTATGAAATTGAAGTAGGCCATGTATGGGGGTGAAATTTCTCATAGCAGTTTGAGCATCATATAAAAATCATGCATACAAACAAAAAACTGTTTACACTTTGAAAAGACACTTAGTGCCAGGCGCGTTTCTACCTCAAGAGGTCATCATCAATGGCAAATTAATTCATATTAAATAATACAATTCATAAGACAATGGTTTGTTATAAACCACAGCTCACCATAGACCAACAATGGAAATCTCAACTTAGGCCAGTGGACATAAATTTCCATGATGAAGTTTTCAGTCTCTTCTACCTTCCTATAATCTTTCCCTTTTGATTTATTGCCACCCTTTTCCTCTGCTCTTGAAGTCTTCTAGTACCTCATTGAAATATATATTTACAGGTAATACCATGGGTATCTCATTCACACTTCAATCATAATGTCCCCTGCATCTTAGTTATAGTCATTCTTTTACATGGCCAACAATTGTGGTCAATTCTCTTCAAATCCTACTAGAAAACGTTTGTATTATAACTTCATGCACAATTTTTACTTAATCTATCCTTCATATGACAGTGAGAGTGGAGATAAGAAGGAAAAGGATGTTTCAGGACTACACTGTCAACTCACAGTTGAAACAATATTTAAAAATATAACACATTTTCTAAACATCCTTTATTTTTGTTTTCCAAACCTTACAGTCTATGTGACTATGGACAGAATTTATGATTAGAATCCTAATAAATATCATGTACTTGCCTTAAACAGAAATCACACAAGAATGTAAAACTAAAATTTTGAAATGGGATCACAGGATCATTCTGATTTGAAGTTCTACTTCATATTGTATGCCGAACACACCAACACAAGTCAACTACAAAAACAAACATTTTACAAGAACTGCTACAAAAATAAATTTTTCACCTTCTAAATAGCGTAATTCCCTTTCCTCATTATGTATGTCACTCTCATAACAGAAATAAGCAGAAACCATCATTTTTAGAAAAGGTCTATTTGAGGAAAAATATGCAAATACATACAATATTTCAACAGTAAGTTATGTTTTTGGTTTCTGCTTCTGTACATTTTATAGTACAAAAAAAAATTATTTGAAAAAGCAAGCAGTCTCCATTGCATGTCAATGTGCTTGGACTATGGAAATCTGAGAAATCTTTCCAGGTTTGGTCCACCTCTGCCCAACGGATCCTGCGGAAACATGAGTACATCTCCTACCCAGGTAAACATCAGCAACCTGCAATATCACAAACAGGAAAGTGACAGTTCTGGCTCATAATAACATGTGAATACCTGCATATCAGCAATACCCATAATTCAAAACATGAATGCTAGAGAATGTCAAAGAATGCAAGTAAACATGCTCAGAAGCAAATAATGATGAACTATTTCGAACATTTATATTAAGAAGCTATGAAATTCCTGCACACTATAATAAATATGGTATATTCACCAGAATTTGACCTTTTCAAATGGCATCAGTGATGTATGGGGTAAAAGACTTTTTTGTAAGCAGGGTGTGCACCGTATGTCTGGATTGGATAAGTGATGATGTAATCACATAAGATTTGCCTGATAAATCTCTTATGTGGTTATGCAGCTGGTTTGCGAGGATTTCCCATACAAAAACATGTAGGTCTTAGTGCAAAGTAACCATATTTATCAAATTTTAATCATAACTGGAATGTGTCAACAAATTTTAGAAAACTGCCCAGTACCAAGCAGTCCATAAGTTGTGTGTTCAGACAGACAGGGAAAAGCTAATAGGGATATTTCTGCAACTTTTGGTTATGAATGTGCCTACCACTTTCAAAATAAATATTAATAACAGATGGACTATGATTGAAAATGCTGAAACTACAGGCACATTAAGACCTTTCATTTGTATGGAAAGGACAATACCTGAAATAAATTGCACAGGCTTTTTTTAATATTCTTCATTTCTATTATGTCAGACTGATGATAAAATTACGGAGGTTTCAAAATGTGATGGCATATTGGCCACATTCTTAACTTGCAATTCATAATGCATTGTTCTGCTATATGTAGCAATGTTGTTTCCATATTAGCAGTACTCTTCCCAATGCAAGACAGGCCAGTATACATCAACCACAGTTGTATATACAGGAAGAGACCAGAGATCCAGAGATATTCCTTGCAGTCTGAAAGTGGCTGGACTTCAACCCGAGAAACTTTAAAACCTACATCAATAACTAACTGCATGGAGAACTATCCTCAAGATTGGATTGTCAAGAAATTCCCCACCTCTAACAATGCACCTTACATTTTCCCCCCCAAGAATTCAGAGCAAAAAGAAAACATTATTTTAGACAGTTTTGTGATCTCAAAAACATAAATAAGACAATGCACATGAGTCTTCTTTCAAAACACCTTACAACACAGGGAGATGCTCTGCGTATAATAGCTTTATTATTATCACAAGTTATCTCATGCTCTACTTATATGTTGTTATATTTGGTAGACCAGAAGTTTTCACTTCAACCTAATGTTGAGCTTGTATGTCAACAGAACTATCTGGATGTGGGTATTTTAATTAAGATGTGTCAATGCCAGGCAGAAGTATCTTCTACTTCACCATCAAAACTTTCAGTTACTTTGTAGATCCTTATCCACAAAAAATAATAATTCAGAAATAACAACAAAGCAACACTACACAACTGATGTATAAAGCGAAGTCTTTCATCAAATACACAACTGCTTGCAAAAACCGCTAAATGAAGAAATAAAGATAAAGCATAACAATGAATAACAAAGCAAATTACTGCTAAAAATGAAATACAGCATGATTATTCAGACACAAACCTTCAACTGCTATGAATTAATTCAAGATAATACGAGTAGTAGTTAATGGAACCTGAAATATTTACCACATCAGAATCTGTGAATTATTTATGATTATGATCTTATTATATTCATCCACTTAACTCTTATTATTTTACAATTTGTCATCTGATAAGACAGTATTAATGTCTCAAAGAAACTGGAAACTATGAATGTAAAAACCTATATATATCAAGATTAAATCAAAATACTGAATATAATTTGTATTATTTAAAGCTTGCATTCATGGCACAAAAAACTTTGTGCCACATGGCTACTACAACTTTTCCCACCTCCCATCGCATAGCTATGGTACTTCAACTTTCCCCACCTCCTTTCAATAGTCTCTCTCCAGGCAGGATTTTCTTGTAGAAGATCGCGATAATTATCTGTTGAAACAATAACACCACCGCACTCAGCAGCGTACTGCACAATGTATCTATAACAGGCATACAAACATTGTTTCATGACAGAATATGAGTTTGAGTTCTGCTGTAATAAATTATACACCCTTCTTACATGTATAATAATTAAAGAGAAATTTTGGTGTCTACCACAGTTCCTAACATATTCCACATTACAAAAAACTGGAGTTACAGAACTAAAGAGCTTATGTATTCACTTATTTCAATATCCATTACACCATTATTTCACAACTGTATATTTCAAGACTGCTGCCATTCCATAATTTAATCTAGCCAGAGTTATACATAAAGGGTATCCCAGGAGAAAGTGCATAAACTTAAAATGATAAATGAACAAATTTTGAATAAGAAATGTTATTAACAAGTGCCTCATTCAAAATCATTACAGTTATTGGTGTTCAAAGAAATATGATTTATCATCTCTCTAGCTTTTGCAATTCCAGAACCTTCATATATCACTGCTAGAAAAATTAATATCATACAACTAGAAAAATCTGTTCTTTCCCCTTCAACAGATAAATAATTAATGCTGAACACTGCAAAACTTTTTCTTCTCTGCTTTATGCAGTTTCTAATGGTATTACCTGTCAAGTGGCAAGGATGAGAATACAAAAGTATCAGAGACAGGTGCTAAACCCCACATACATTCAGGCAGTGCAGTTACAGAACCCACATCATTGAAAACAGACAACAGCTACAATCACTTCATACATACTCCTGCAAACTTTTGAACTACCAGTGTTCCTTGTGGGTGGACATTTCTTCAGTAAATTGTGCTGTATAATGTAAGACAGATAAGGTATCAATTCCCTGAACACCCATTGCTTTTTACTGGAAAATTCTGGGAACCAATGACTACACAACAGAAAAATTCTTTACAAAGACAGTCAATAAATAACGCCTTAAATTTAAAAAATATAACTGACAAAACTTTACACGGGACCTGCAAAATTTTCAGATAAAATTTTTCACTTTTATGGATATGCCGCTAAACTATACAGAACCTGCCACACAATACTGCTGGTGAATTAATGGTCAAAAGGCAAATTAAAATTGGTGTCTGATAAAAAAACTTTATAGATATGTCAAGTAGACAAAGGCACTTTACACACTTGGGAATTTTAACAAGTCCTCGGAAAACTAACACACCAAATTTGAGGGAGGGAGGACACACAAATTGTTTAAAAACCATTCAATTAACCAACTTCACAAAGCAAATTTTACAGTCAGTTATGTTCACATCCTCTACCTGTTTATACCATTTTTGTATCATAAGTTGGCCATTGGTGTCATTACTGAACTACATGTTTTGATTAAAGTTGAATCATCATCAGGTTCAACACTTTCTTCCACATGAGTCACTGCCTACTAATTCAAATAATCTTGACACTCTTCAATAATGACACAAGTGGCAAACTTCTGAAACAAGTATGTGACATAAACACTGTAAGAAATGAGACACTACTTGAATTGGTTGCATGAAGACGGTAACTGGACGTGGATTAGCAGTGAACACACCAGGATGCTACATTACAGAACAGAAAGACAACCAACCTGTCATCATAAGGAACCACTAGCCGGTTTCCAATCCTACGACTAGGTGTGAATGATACAAGACCCTGTTTCTCCAGAACATCCAGTATTTTTGTATCTTGGCTGTGGCGGGAACTTTTACGGAACTGAGGAACAAAGGCCATCACTTTGTGATTTCGTTTCAAGAAGTAGTCTATGCAGATCTGTAATCCTCTGCATGAAAAGTGTCTACCATTGGTGTGTCTAGAGAACAAAATATTGACAGAGATTTATTGGGAAAAGTATTAGTAGCATTAGCATTATCATTACGCAATTCACAATTGCATATATCAGGATTATACCAAACTTATTACTTTTGAAGTGTGCTTGTTTTCTGATGAAACATAATGATATGCCATTACCATGTTTAAGTATTTCAAATGTAATTATTTTAGGCTTCAAACAAGATGTGACAAGAGTCAAATGAATCAGCATAACTCAGTCTTCAATAACCACAGCTTTCCACAATTTAATACAATTATTTTATGAATGAAACAATGTCATAAGTGCTTGTTTCAATTTAATGACAAGTTTTTTAAAGATGGAAAATGAAAATGTACATCAGATTTTGTATAGACAGAATATTTACATAATATTTTAAGCAAGAGGTGAAGAATGGTGGAACTTCATGTAGTGTTTCCAAGTCTCAAGAACATCCTGCTTATGTGTGTGGTATTGGGACTGAAAGATCAAGTTCAAGTGAAAGCCCTCAGAGTAATCTTGTAGTTTTGTTTCCCTCAACAACAAACTATCACTCCTGCTGTGATGATAACAGTACAAAATTGCTGAGATGAATACAATTTTTAATATTAAGTGTACTGGCCTAATTTATGTATTGGGAGGGGTGATAAAAAGGTATCACTCAACCATTTTCGCTATACTGCTTCTGAAAAATGGAAAATTTTGGAGAAACCTGCCAAATGCTGCAAACAAAAATTGGTATTTCCAGAAAAAGAAATCAATTTAAATGAAAAAGGGAACCATAATACATGACTGAAGTGAATGAACAATTTACTGGTGGAAACAAGTGTCAACAGATTTCACTGCCATGATTATAAACACGACAATACAATACGGTTTTTCAAACACACGAATGATTTCAATACAAACATTGTGGAATATAGAACTGACACCAACTATAATGTAGTCTGTGGAGATTGCTCTAGCCTAGCTAGTAGTGTTACACTACATGCCAAACCACTAAAATGAGAGGAATATAAAATAAATGTTTTACTATACTGCATTTCCACACAACCAGATTATCAGCTTGGGAATGGGCAATGGGCCACTAGTGGTCACAGTTCCAAAAAGACAGCCTCACCTCATAGTAACAACAGCAATAACATATTCATGAGAAGGAAGAAACAAACCCAGGACCAGTACTTTCCTTAATAACAGATGTTACATAAAGGATCATGAGCCGGGATAGCTCAGTCAGTATAGTGACTAGCTACGGGCTGGATGACCGGGGTTCGATCCCCGATGGGGGCAGAGAATTTTTCTTCTAGCCTCTGCGTCCAGACCGGCTCTGGGGCCCACCCAGCCTCCTCTACAATGGGTACCAGGGTCCTTTCCCGGGGGTAAAGCCGGCCAGGGCGTGATGCTGACCACTCACCCCCATCTAGTGCCGAGGTCAAGGAAGAGAGGAGCTATACCTCCACTCACCCCAAACGCCTACATGGCGTACAGTGGAACAAACTTTACTTTTTACATAAAGGCTCAGTTGAGACAGGTCAGTCAGTAAGTGACTGGCTATGGGCTGAACAACCAAGATTTGTTTCCCAACAGGGACAGTAATTTCTCCTTTTACTGCCATATCTACATTAGAGATGAATGTTAATGTGATTTTCAAACCTCCATGGTTCCAGTTATGTTACCTGTGGATAGCAGTAATTTTAAGCAGTGATTGCGATCAAGAGTACCTGATACCTGTATTACCCCACAAGTTTCAGAAAAGAGGGCACAAAAGTGAAGGTACTACATTATTCACAACAAAAACATGTCATGCTTGTCATGTGGAATCACTGATAAAAATAGGGCATGAGAAAAATAGAGTACAGAACAGCCTTTCATTTCAATGTTCATCATTCTTCCAGTTTTGTCAGGCACCAGCGATTCAAATCACTCCAGCACTTAACCATGGCTACTAGCCAGTGAAATATAAACAATTACATCACTGCTACTTCAGATATCAAGCACCAGGTGGCAAAGTTATTTCTGAATAACGACGATAAAATCGATGTTGCCAATAGCACAGCACTCTTCTCTAAACCAGACTGACTGTGGGCTTACTAAGTCTATCCTG
The DNA here is from genome assembly GCF_977971745.1 of Zootermopsis nevadensis. Classification (NCBI taxonomy): domain Eukaryota; kingdom Metazoa; phylum Arthropoda; class Insecta; order Blattodea; family Termopsidae; genus Zootermopsis; species Zootermopsis nevadensis. The sequence goes on from NW_028259160.1 coordinate 5,933,603, forward strand.
TCACTATCAATGACTCTTTTCCTTGGTATAAGAAGACTGATGCTTTAAACCAACTACTTACCTCCCTCCCCCCCTCCCAACTGAAAAAAATCTGTGGAGCTGTATCTCCACAACAGGAATAATTTTATCATTTACCTTTATCATGTATGATCATAGAATGATTTAAAAATTATACTACTTTGCAAATATCATACTTCCTTTGTTAATACAAGTGGAGCTTATTATTTATGATTGCACTAATGTAGTTTTGAAAGCATATCATTCAAAAAAAAACAGACACAGCATACACCCAGAAATGATTTTGCTAGTGTAGAATGTCTGCTTAAGATCTTATAAAATCTAGATGTTGAACTTTACAAAAGCTAACAAGATAAAATCGTATATTTTAAATGCACACCAATAAAACTCAACCTTACCCCATTGCAATGTTGCTGCCATCAATAACAATTGGGCGTAGACCCATTCTCACAGCAACAGGATTTGGATTATATAAGTTGTTGCCATACACACTTAAAGATGTTTCACTGGCCCAATTCACTTCATTATTAACTGGCTGCAGACCCATTTTCACACAGTGAGGATTTTGGTATTCTAGGTTACTGCCATACATGTTTGGAGTCCATGCATTCTTCAGAACTATTTTGCTACACCCCATCATACTTGAAGTAGCAATTACTCCACAATCCATGATCCTACCAAGAGTGGGATTTAGAGCTGGTGTGAAGGCTGAAATTTCAGATGGAGAAGTAGAAAATGGCACAGTACCTTGACATGTATTATGATTCAGAAGTGAATACATGTCATTTGGTTTATTGGCAGCAGTGTTTAGCTTATTATTCAGAACTGACTTGTATTCTCTGAATGCTGAATTTGCAAAACCTCGTTCTTTTTTTCTTTTCTTTATGTTCACTCTATAACTTACACTTTTTGGTTTGTTACATCCAGGAGATTTTGACTTGTCTGACTTTCTCATTGGTGTACATAAGTCTATTGTCACAATATCAGAAGTTGGGACAAACTTTTTTGAAGGCAGTGAATCTACAGTAATGTCACTGGTACTGCCACAGTCCAATCGTGGCTTGGGATCACTATCAAGAATCACAACTTCATCATCACTTCCTAAACTGATGATAGAACAACCATCATCCTCCTTTTCTGTATGTTTGTCATGTTTGGGTATTGCAGGTCTCTCACTCATCTTCGCCTTCACACTTGTAGATACTAATTCCACTGATCTATCACGGCGTCTTCGCTTTACATTTGTAACCGTTTCCACTGATCTATCACGGCGTCTTCGCTTTACATTTGTAACCTTTTCTACTGACTGATCACAGCGACTTCGCTCTACATTCGGAATTTTTAAGACACTATTACTAACCTTACAAACCATTTCAGCACATTCAGATTTTTGATCAAGGATACTGCTGACCACAGAGCAAACTTTCCTTTTGTTCACTGCTTTGCCTTCCCTTATATTTGTCACATCTACAATAAGGGGGCTGTTACCTTGCTCTGTGCCTCTTATACTGCTATCATTAGATGGAGACATTTCTGTAAAGCGTGGCGTAACCGTGTTGCACAGACCAACAGGAATGTCATCACTGTTATTAACTGAATGAATGAAATTACTACTCAAAGAAGCTTGGTGAATATGAGACAAAGCTTCATTTCTTGTAACAGTCCTGCTGGGAGATTTTCCAGACCAATCTGTCAGTGTAACAGACAAAGTTGAAGTTTGGCTTCGACGTTTCATAACTGCCGTCTTCAGTCCTGTACCATACGATGAAACATCACCAGAGTCTTCATTTATTGATGAACTGCCATTTACACTGATGTCACACAACACATTCTCTTTCTGTCTTATCTTCAAAACTTCTGCACTACTCTTTTCAATGACATTCTTTAATGATTTGTTCTTTTTCGTTACGTGCTTTCCAGAACGCAACTTCATATCAACTCTTGTCCCTATTATCGTTGTTATGTTTTAAGAGTTTAGATAACTTTATGCTGGGGCCTGTTAAATATGGAACAAGAAAAATTATAACAATAGAGATCATATACTAACTAGTGTAATTCACATAGGACATCAAATACTGACACTGCATGTTACATGCAAGTTATTTGTACGCACATACACAACTCTGGAGTAGCAAAACCAAAAGGTAAAACACAGTTAATATAAGGCCCACCACTGGTGGATGAAATTAAGATAATCTTAGTAAAGTAGGTTGTGAGAATGAGAGGTCAATGAAACATATATGGGAAAATACCAACCTTTAGTGAATCATTCACTGAAACCTACCAAGAATTATTTGCTATTGCAATGCAATAATGCTCCTGGCAGGATTAATAAGAACCTTTAAGAAACCTATCAGAACAGTCAGTCACTAGACTGAGATTTTAATCAGAGACTCCTTACAAAGCAGAAATGCTACCGAATCAACCTGTGACAATTGATGATACAGAAATCAGGCAAACACCACAATCCTCTAACAGAAGACACTATATACATAACATGAAAAGAACGCAATGCATCAAGAACAAGTCATGATAACTTCTGTGCAGAATGACTGTCGATGTTAATGTATTATTGAAGTGCCTAGCAGGAGAAAATGAGCCAGGGTAGCTGTCAGTATAGTGAATGGCTACAGACTGGACAACTGAAGTTCAATCCCTAATGGGGGCAGAGAATTTATCCTCTAGCCTGTGTGTCAATACCCACCCACCCTCCTACCCAATCGGTACTGGGGTCCTTTACCAGGGGTAAAGTATGGCCGGGGCATGATGCTAACCACTCACTCCCAACTAGTGCCAAGGTTAAGAATGAGTAGAGCTATACCACCTCTTCCCCCAAGTGCCTACATGGTGTAAAGAGGGACAGCTTTACTTTATCAGCAAGAAAAATACTACCTGTATCAGTAACACAGACATTATGATTTATTTACATGAAGGAACTCATGGTTACATCATGTCCACGTACCTGCAACCACCACCAACTTTGAAATCAAATGATGGATGTCATGAAACCTATTATGAATATCATAGCGCCAGAGGTCACCTCCCACCCCCTTTAGTTTCTTACCTCAAGTGACACCAGACTGGCATAAGCATAAAATTCTGAAGTGGGAGTAATACTAGCACTACATAAATACAAAGTCCTGAAATTTTGTGCAGCAATAAACCTTAGAGTAATATGCAAATTATGTTATAAAACAATATTACAGCTAAAAAAAACACTGTGGTTTGACTGTAATGACTAATGAAACACTAGTTTGGTACATGTGAAACTTTCAATGCAAATCATAAACATACAAACAAATTCTGTATTAATATTGTCTATGCGTCAATGATACACACACAGCATATCTCAAGACACAAAACTAAAACTGTCATGATAAGGAAATCAGTAATCAAAACACAGAGAAAATAAAACAAATTCCACAAACTTGTATTAAATTTTAAAATGGGTCTTCATGAACACCTTGAAATTGCAGTGTTTTAGGATTCACAAAAATTTAATTTTTGTCCATATTTTAACAGTGATTAGAATGACATTCTATAATTTTCTTTTCTCTCTCTAGACGAATGCTGGGATACCACCTTACACATAGACCAAGACATCATTAACACCCTTCCAAATTTGTTATTCACAATCATATTTCAATTTAATGGTTAATTAACTCTATTATACATACAGGTAACCCTCGATTTACCCCGGGGATGCGTTCCTGGACGAACCGGCGTAAATTGAAACTCTTTTTATAATGTTGACAAGTAATATAATGGCATTACATTTAAAGCTCTGAAATAATGTAAATAAAATAAAGGGAATTTAAAAAATATACTTTATACACTTACAATCGGCAATTTGTTGGTCCCCATTCTTTCATGTGATTGATGTGTACAGTCATCTCTGCTGTTATGCGATAGTTGCATTCATGTAAGACGCCGACTTATAGAAAATCGTGTAGTAAAAATAACCGCGGTACCTTAGCAGAGATTAAATTAGTCCTTTGAAAGTTTAATGCACCAGGAATTAAACTGCATAATAGCAAACTCGCATATGCAAAAGTTTGCATTTCACAAACAGCTTTTACTGATTCATCGATCTCATTGCAGCAAATTCGCGTTAATTGCAGAGATGACTGTATTTATAATTTTTATTCAAAATCAGCGATCTAAGAATTACGATTTAGTATAAGAATCAGTACGAGAAACATTGTAAAACGTTACAAATAATAGTAAAAAAAATTTTCTTTCACTTTTTGACTTGCTGGTTTCAAAAGCGGCGCTATTCTAAATCGACGCAAATCGAGGGACACCTGTGTGTGTGTATGCGTATATATCAGACATAAAATAAACTCTCAGAATATTAATTAAATGAATTTTTTGCACAGACAAGGCTGCCTAAACCATTAAAAATCACAAACCACATGGAATAAAGAATTAAGGATACTCTAAAGACACTTGCTGATGACTGGAGGCTGGAATGCACCAACAAATGACCTAACTTCATGGTTGCTGAATGATGATAAATATGATGGTGAAGGGATGTTTTCTTACTCTTCATAAATAAGGTTTCAGAATCAATGTACAAACTGATAATAGTAAACTACCAGCTCCATCAAAGATGAGAATTATAATTTACTTTATCACTTGTATTCATCTGCTATTTTGGACAACTAAATTAAAATTCCCCACAAAAATGAGCAACTTATATAATGAAGAAACACTACAGGTTGATCTCCCTCTCAGCTCCAGAACCAAGACCATAATACCTGAAAAAATATATCAGATTTAAATATTATAACACTTAACCTAAGTCAAAACCTTGGACCAAGTTATATGCAACAGAAAAATACCTTTAAAAACTCCATTCCTCTGATTCTTCCTCCAGTATTCAAGTATGTAAAAGCAAGAGAACAAACCAAACACTGAATGGCGAGAAGAAAAAAGAAAGGTAGTAGCAAAGGTAGCAAAAGAAAGAAGGAAAAACAACAAATTTTTTTCTTTCTATGATGAACAACTAGAGGTGGTTCTGAATGTTATCACAATGCATTTCTTGAAATTTCACTGTAAATACTTACACATAGTATTATGATAACAACACATCAGAAACCACGTGTCTGCACAAGTCTATAAACATGTTTCACTCCCAAAGTCACTAGGTTTCAATGTTGAAAAATGCTTTTGATGTGTTTTCCATTTCATGAACCATGTTTAACAAGGTTTAAGTAAAAATATACAATATATGAAAATAAAATTGGCAGCAAAAGTAAACATGAAATTGGTAATTCTTCAGAAACATAATAATAGGATATAAAAATATTCACTTAATCACAGCAATTCATAGAATGGTTTCTGAAACAGACACAAGATGCATAGTTACTATTGGAGTGAACGTGTGGATTACACTAACTTTTGAATTAATTGGTAGAATGTCATGACAATCAGTCAATACAAACATCATGACAGTACAGATAACTCCACACATCCTTAACCCCATGATTGTGCAGTGAATACTGATTAAATTAATGCACTGCACTTTGTTCCAGCAAGAAGTTCTTGATACCCACTGGATGGAAGACTGGTGGATCCCTGAGCATTCTTGTAGTAGTGGCAAACAAAATAATCCTACACTTAGCAATAATACATTTCCTTATCCTATATCTTATGCATTATGAAAAAACTGTAATTATATGCTGCACTTATATAGTAAGAGATGTGGTATTCTTCTATTATGCATAAACTGATATCACATTTGCTCACAGTCAACCCCTGATAAATGCTACTCTATGTACTGACACCCTTGCATTGTCCTCACAAAAGCCTTGGAACACAAAATCCCAAGTAAATTCAAACAGAATCAAATGGCAAAATACCATCCCTGATAGCCGCCATCCACGAGAAACTACTGTGATACAAATGTACTGTTAAGCATTATAATCATATCAAGAAATGAAGGATAGCAATGTTGGAACTATAAGACATGCCTGAAGGGTTCAACAAAATGGTCCATCTCCTTGACAATAAAAACTAACTCTGAACCTCCAAGAACAATTCAATCAAGCTAAGCTTTCAGATTCTCGTAATAACGAGAATAAACATGACTGTCTTCTGCAATGTTGTGCAGTGTAGTCTAAAGTCTATTTTTTCTACACTTGTTTCCGCAGATGTGTAATACTGTAGCAGCTGCAATTCTGGGAGCACCATAATGGATAAAACAGGAAGATACCAATCCAAGAATTAAATTACCATGACAGTAAATGTGATACAGTATAGTGGTTCTCAACTCTACATGCCATTTAACCTTTATCAACAGTAGATCACTGCTTAGATGCAATCCAGCTGGCCGTGCAGTAGCAGACTGTTATACCCTGTAGCTAAGTCCAGCTGGCAGGCCCCGATAAAATTAAGAGTTACCTTGAAACCAACACCATCAAGAGATATTGTAACATGTCAAATAACATTGTAAAGATTCATTCAGCAAAAAATTGTCCAAATTTCAGGCTACATTCAAGATCTGTTCTATATAAACCAGCAGCAATGTATCCGCTATATTTGTTACAAGGTTTCAAGGTTTTAAATCTGCTGCTACTGTGCCATGATGTGATGTTGGGTTCCATGGTAAGTGGGGAAACAATGTACTATGTGCTATATACCATGTTTTAAGGAGTATGGATAAGCACCAAGTATAGACTTGCACTACTTCTCTATTAATTTTTAAATAAATCAAAGCAAGAACTCAACCTGACAGCAGTAACTTATAAAAGCAAACCCTGCCTTGAAAATGTCAATAGAAAGACTGAATTTTATCAAGAGTAACACACAGCTGTCATTAACATCCAGAATAAAATAAATTTCAGAAGCAACTGATACTACAGAAAAGGCTGTAAAATGGTGTAAATTTGAAAACCACAAGTACAGGGAAATAGAATACACATCATCTCTATTTATAAAAGTGCTTCAAGATGAACTCCAACAAAACATTATTGTTTCTCACCCTCCCCATACTGTGAACTGCATAGATGGGAAACAAAAAAGTATTGTCAGTGTCATCTTTCAGACATCCTATTAAATGTAATAGTAACATATTACAAACATTATACCGGGTCTACAATTTATGAGGCTGCAGTGTGCAGATAAATTGTGAACGTTACGTAAATTGAATACTTAGACCTTTTTTCCAAGAAATGACCGATGAAAAAAAGACTTACAGTTTATTCATGCACGAAAATGCTACAGCTCACACAGCTGATCGGTCGATGTTAGCATTAAGAGAAGTGTTTGGCGAAGAAGTTCCAAGCTTCCAAGGTGTGATATATGAAGAAACCTTTACCTTTGCAACCAATTTAGAAGGACCTGGTACCTGAAACAGGATTACCTATTCAGACAGCTGATGAGTAAACAAAAATCCAAATTTAATGATAAATTAAGTTGTCATCACAGTTTTCCAAACCTGGCAACAGTTTTTGTTGTTTTGACACTTAATAAAACCAACTGTAACATAAACATGTCACCAAATTCAGATTAATCATAGAAATATAAAATTACTTTACTTAACACATACAATTATATAAGTTAAAGTAGGCCAGAACCATGTCATTTTAATTAGATGGTGAACAGACATACTACTCAGGAATAACAATGCACACAGAATCATCAAGACAATTTTTAACCAATACAATGTGTTAATTTTACTGTCTCTGAGGAAGTTACGAAACCCTTACATATATCTAGTGGGTGATGAGTAAATGACAAAGAACATGCATGGATAAACATAGGAGCAAGAGGCAAACTGATAGGGAGTGACTGCATGGTTAGAAAAATAAATCATGGAAAAAGGGGAATGCCACGGTCACTATGGACTCCTCAGACAAAACCAACACCGTCCTTGCAGATTCCACATACAAGATCATGTCATAATCCCTTGAAACAAGTGGAGAATCAAACGAAGAGAATAATCCAACTGTTTATCCCAAATGAAAGCCAGACACTTCAAATTCAGGACATCAAAACACCTTCAATCTATAGCCTTTCCAAGATCCAGTGTTCCCTTATGACTCACAAGCCAATACTACAAGATACCTTATCCACCAACTTGCCAGATACACTGGACAATTCTCTCCCCTCCTCCAAGATTGAGCACAACATCGTATGTACAAAACTGAACACAATTTTCCGCTGAATCTTAACCAATTCATCGTCACTGACGATAACATCCTGTCAGACAATAGATAAAGTCCAAAAACAAAGTAATCCACAATGCGTTATAGCCCAATAAAACTGAATTGCTGGCACAGGCATTGCAATTTGGCCACATGGACCAAGTCCCCTTAATCTTCCTTAGCCTCTCAAACTCCAGGTATCCCTACACCATGTACTACACAAAACTGGAAAGGGATTGCAAATTATCCTTCCTAAATGTCCTATAAATTGATACTCAGACATCATCATCTACAAGAAGCCAACCCACACTGACAGATACCTTCAGCTATCACGAATCCCACCAGTTCACATGAGAGCCATTATAATCACCCTGACAGACAATTTGTGACTAGTCCAGCAAGGCCTCCTAAATACAACAGGTAAAGTCCATCCTCTGAACTAATGGTTTCTCCCTCCAGGATATCAACCAAAGAATCATGGGCAGATCCACCAATGCAAGCTATGAAAACAGAGATCGCATGGTATACATTCATTATATTCACAGCACAACTGACACCTCCATGCCAATGAAAAAACAAGGCATTCACACAATCCAGATACCATTTAACAAAACAGCCTAGCAAGGACAGACAACCCCTAATATAAAAACAGGCATATTCAAGAACTTCTCCGATGTGATAAGCAGTATATCAGCACAGCAGACCATCACATTTCCACCAGGACTTATTAACATGAAAGACATCAAGCTTGTTATCCAGTGACCAGTGATAGAAAACACTCCACAAAAACTAAACACATTGACTTTGCAGGATCAGAACAACATACGGCCAAATCTCCCCCATACTATCAAGGAAGATACAGTATTAACAAAACACTCCAATAACTTTAACCCTGAAGATGGATACAAACAAAGCAAATTTTGGCTTCATCTCCACCCCCCCAAAAGTCATTCAAAGACAGGCACAGTCTGTGCATGCCTGGTTTCTTACATTCCTCTTTCATTTCTTCCATTAATACTGTTTTATTATCATATTTCCTTCTGAACTGTCTTCCTTTTTCACTCTGCCCTGCCATCACCTCAATGTTGTTCTCTACTCTACTCTTACATATGTCCAATTCACACTTTTTACCTCACACTCATAGTCCACTGCCAGACCTATATATGGGCTTCCTAATCTCCCCTTAAAAAAAGAACATTCGGCCCAGAGATGGAAAATGCTTGTCGAAAATTTGGAAAAACCAATATTCGAAAAGCCATACCAGGGAGATACGAAAAAAAACTGCAAGACACATCCTTAACTAGTAACCATATTGTAAAGCTATACCCCACTTTAAGCACAATTCTATTGCAATAACCACATAAAACCTTATTAATCTAAACAGTTCGAAAACAAAATGCCACACTTCGATTTCTCATTTAATATATTTGAAGTGTGTGAAAACAAGAAAATTACTTCAGTGTAAAATATCTTACACCACCAAAGGCAACTTCAATTTCCCCGAATTTCGGTATAGCAATTCAGATCATATAACTTATTTATGACGCTCTTTACGACTTCGACAATTTCATCATTATCAACAGCTACAATATTCTTAAGTGTGAATAACTGCAACCTGAACTCTGTAATTCTAGATATTCGTATTACAAACACAAAATGTTTCCCAACGACAAACGAAATGGCACACCTTACATCACAGACACTCAGCAAAGGCTACACAAAATTAAAACCACTATACTGTGCCAAAATCAGATCATCGCAACTACGAATCCAGCCAACAGCTTTCTGTGATAATCTGTAATTGTTATTCCATGTCCACTTCCTTCCACGAAAGAGAGTGGGATTACGCCAAGTGCACACGAGCAGGGCCATCTTTGAATCATAAGCGAAAACTAACAGAACTTCCAAGGTCATAATTCCAATGGTTTATATGCAGTATCATAACGTTAAAATAATACGAGTAACCGAAACGCATAATCTCACACTGTTGTCCCACATATTAGTTTAGAAAATAAATTTCAAACCAACAATTTACAAGCAGCCAATTTAATAAATAACGCCAAATTTAAAACCTTGGTTTAACAGCGAGCAGCACTGAAATCTCAATGTTAAACTAGGATGAGCAATGTACCAATTCAGAGATACTCGTTACACTTGGTAATAATAATTTTTGATGATTTTTCGTAATTGTAATTGTTCTATGGGTTGTGACTTGTGGGTAGAGACCAACGTTTCAGGGAAACACTGTCCCCATTTTCAGCCCAAAGATGAAGATAATATGTTTTTCCAAAACAGTGGTATCTACTGACAAATCCATATGTTGTAAACCAAGAACACTGACATTTTCATTGCCTTAAGAACCTCAGATCTTACAACACCCCGCACTAGCCTGCTCATCACCACCAAACTAATGGTGGCAACTGTGGTAAAAGAGTAGATCTAATATATTACTTATTACATAATTTACTTTGCTAAAAAATTGCCGTCTACTTGGTTGTACTGTGTAATCTGGTACAAATTTACCATTTCAGAGGTTTGCTGCTTCCATCAACAGGAAGACTACCAGACTGTACAGTGCTGCAACTCAGAAGACAACCACCTTTATATTCACTGCCATGAGAACCTCAAATCCTACTTCCCTAATATGTTATTCTATTAATAAGTTTAACCTCTACGCTACTAACATGCAAATTTTGTTACTTTGGATCCATAATTATTGAGGACTGTGGAACTGCTGGACTACTGTTCCGTATGTAGGGAAATTATCAAGAAATTGTCTTTTACAATTACCAGTGAGCATGTGCTAATGTGTAACTTACAAATTAAACAGAATAATATATCATGTGGAGTTATGCCATATTAACTCATCACTTAATTAATCAATCATTGTAAGGCACATATGATTGTGAATATTCATCAGCCTGTATCTGAACATTAAGATGCCTTGTTTTTGTTTTTGTTGTTAATCAAAATAAGCCATCGTAATGAGATTCACAGCTTTAAAAAATTGACACACATTTAAGGTATTTAATTTGAAGTTAAATTTTCAAATTGTAAATTAATGCTATTTTACTGTGGACAGCATTAATTTTTTTCTGAAAATCATGTCCTTGCCTTACTTTAGTTAATGTCCCTTGGTGTTGATATAGACTTCCTGGTTATTTTTTGCAATACCATATTTTGTTACCTCCTTCAAGTCTTCAGAGAATGTGTGAAGTAACTGATTTTGGACAATGGTCTATAAAATATATGCACTGCATAAATCCTAATGATTCCAAATACTCTTCAGATGTTATAACCTTGGAACTAAAAGTACAACCAGTTAAGACTTTATCTGGACATAAAGGGTACTTGAATACTGTATGGAACATGTAGTATTACACCTGTGTAGTGATCAGTTAATCATTGATTCATAAAGAAAATGGCATAGCACAAATGCCTGTTATTTCAATTAGTACTTCTGCATCTGCATTAAAGGCAGAATTCATAGATTTTTAACAATTTTATACAACAGATAAACTTGTTACCTTACCAAACAGTTCGGTTTCAAATTTCCTATAGAATTATAGAACTGAAATTATAATGTTTGTTATGTTTCCACAAAGAACACCAGTATAATTAAAAAAGCCAGTTTATCTGGGACTTAAGAAGCATTACCAACCCAGAATTTGGTAAAAGATAAGAACAGTGATATGCTACCAGATTTCCACAATATTTTGAAAAGGAGGAAGAATTACTTTTGTCAGCTGTTGGTTGTAAATGAGGTTAATGTCAGGCAGGTTCACAGACTGGGCTGAACTGGACTCTTCTGACTCAAGGTAAAGAGCAGTGGAGGATGCTGGGAATATTATAGTCAACTTCATGGTTCAATAAAAAAGTGGGGAATTCTACCTGAGCATACTATCATCTTCTCAAAAAGTACTGTGGTCTGTGTAGTTAGTATAAATAACCAAGAACTCTTTTCAAACTAATTCTGCTGTACACAGTGTCAACACAAGGAATAAAAATCAGCTTCATAGACCAATTGCCAACCTCTCATGCTTTCAGAAGAGTGCATATTATGCAGGAATCAAAATTTTCAACAGTCTACCATCAAATCTCACAAGTCTTGTAAATAAGAAGGAGCAATTTAAGGTAGCATTAAAAAGATACTTAATTACACACTCCTTTTACTTTGTCAATGAATTTATGTTGTTTACAAATAAATGATAAATTTTTCTTGTGTAATGGGTAGATGTATTTGTAACTTATTACTTTAGGTGAGCCCTTTGTTTGTATTATGTGAAATTTATATAATAGTTTGAATTGTACTTTATAATATGTATTGTATTATTATTATGACTTTTTCCACATCCTATTGTCATCTGACTGTCTTATGGATCCATGGAATGTAAATAAATTATTATTATTATTAGTGTAAGTTAATTCCATCAGCTGGCAAGTAGAAATTTTAAACAATAAAAATTTTATTATCTTCAAAATTGAAGATAATCAACTCAGACTTAAGTCAACTGGCTTTACTTATTTACAAAGGCAATTTAACACATGTTGTTTAGTTGGAAGCCATTAACTTGATAAATGTCATTGATGTCACTGTTCTGTGAAAAGTAATGGGTACTATATTTGTCTTGGTTTACCTTTTCTTTACTTAATTTCTGCATAGCTATTAACACTATGTACAGACAAAAATTATTTCATTACGATTTCATCAAATACTCACCATATCAACAAATTTTCAGACAGAAGTTGTACATTTTAATGATATCTATGAGATTTTATGCAAAAAGTTTTTATATGAAGAGAATTTTTTTTAGAAAACTGTTTAAGTTAGATCTGAGCTCCATGTAAAGTAACATTTATATTTTACTGATACAAGTTAAACCTAACTTCACTGACAACTGTACTGTAGGCTCCCAGTATCAACTACAAAGTTTCAAAGGTGAAACATGCAGAAAGATGAACAGAAACAAACTCCCCAGTATGAGTTAATTTTATGAACTTGTGCACAAAACACATTAGCATCCAGAGGCACATGATAGCAACTTTCTTTGGAAGCAACTAAGTGATAGCAGTCCTCACAGTATTGAAAATAAATGTAGTGAATATTTACAAGGATAATGGGTAGAATACAAGGAAGTGTTATATGAGTAACTAAGTTATAAGTAGTAACTTATATAATATGACTTAATTATATATAGTTCATATTCCTTGCAATCACATCACAAATAATAAGAGTAGTAATAACATTACACACGCTATACAACTTCAAGTCCTCCATCAGCTAGCACCAGGAGGTTCTGGCATCAACACTTTCACACAAAAGTTCAAATTGTACATTGAACAAATTGCTAACTGTACATCACTTCTCTGAAGAAATTAGTACTACAGAAAAAGTAATTTAGACATAACATAAATTAAATATCAAAGCTGAAATAAAGGCCCATGTTCTGCTCAGTAGTTTATAAACACTACAGCAACATGAAATCTGTACAGGTGTTGATTGATCATCAACCCAAGAAAGAAGGATGCACTTTGTGCCTGTGCACAGGATGGATCCACTCATCAGGAAATATGTGTTCACACATACTGCTCATGTTCATTAGGCATGGGATAATGTTCTCAGAATACAAAGTACAAGATACACTCACTCAATCAATGAATGACATAGATCACCCACAAAGAATTAGTGCAACAATTTAACTGATATCCCGGATGTTTCTATGAACACACGGCAAGTCTATGTGTCCACTCAAACAGAAAATGGTTAAAGTTCATGCCACGATTAATAAATTTAAAGGTGCATGCCCTAGTACCATCAACAAAAGGCACAACTTAAATGGTCACAGTTTTAAAAAGACAATGACGTTTTACACTTCAAATTCCGCATCATGTCAACTCATATCTTACTTGCAGTAAACATGTTGGAAGAATGTGATGAGGCATGTTGTAAAAGTGCTGTTCGCTGGGGGCAATTATACTTATGAACAGATGGATGTAAAGTTCTGTTCTAGAAGTGAAGTAGATTGTAGTCGTGACATAAACCACAAATACTGACAACTTTCCATTTCCAATTTTATAAACAGACATGTGAACAGTGATGTAGACATATGGCACTGTAGCAAATCATTTTCACATAAGTCAGTCATTGCCAAATATAGTGACTCTCATAATTAGTTGTGGGAACCGTTTCACCTACAGATCCCAGATAACATTTGACAGAATATTATTTTCCTTCAACATGTAAATGAAAATTCAAATCAATTAAGGCTTTACTTCATCTAATCTATATATCCTCCCACAAAAACCTTGTATCTCATGAATAAACTGATCATACAGAACTTCATTACACATATGAGAAAGTAATGAGGCACAATCGACACCTTATCTAAAAACCATACTTTTACAAATAATTTAAAAAACGAATATATTTTAATATGTAAAATTGTTGTTTTAGACCTTGTCCATAACTAAATTTTAAAATTATGAAATTAAAACATTTCAGAAGCCGATTTTGCTTCCATCTTCAGGTAAGAAAAGGGTAAAGAGGACAGAAAAAATACTTGTTGGGCCACATGATTGAGCCAACTTCAGACTAAGGATTCAGGTAACCTGACCTGAAGATCGAAGGAGAATCTTACAGAATGTTGTAGTTTTATAATTTTAAAATGCAGACAACTGGACAAAGTCTAAAAGAACAATTCCACATATTATAATGCACCATCATCACAAAACTACAGCCTTCAACTAAGACATTCCTCTTTGTTTCATCTCCAGTCTGAATGGAATGACTTCATGAATAGAACTTAGAAAATTTTTAATCAAAAGGGAAATTAATGCCAGATCATCATAAACAGTACGCAATTAATAAATACATCATAAATGGCAAAATCATGAGGGCTTGCTTCTCACAATAAGCTAACCTAACTTTCTTGGGGAACCCAAGTTCATGCCTCTTATTAAAAGTTTACAGAAACACCACAGAACTGCATGTGTAGTGGAACATTACAATGTATGTACTGCAATTGTACAAATATTTCATACAATCTGGTAATTTACTGTAGACAGCAATGGCCTATCAGTCGTTCAAGCATGGAACTTGCTACCATTACCCCTAAGACTTAGTAACATAATATTTTTCAGTTTAAATGTTCTTTTATTCCAATACACAGCTAGACATAAACATACTGTTTTTATTTTGGGCATACAGTTTGTATTCATAAGAACTTGAATCTCAATATTAATTCTGTTTCTCCATCTCAAGACAGCCTGGAATTTAACAGACCTGCGCATTCCCACTAAATGTTCACAATCTCAATTCTTTGGGCCTACATGCCATCAATCCTAAAACATACGCCTAAACAAACCTATATCTTTATTGATATACATGTCAACTCTGGGTGCTTGGCATGTCAAAAGAGTAAGATTGTTATTTTGATGTTGGTAGTAATCACAGTCTACCAACTGCATCTTCTCCTATGAGATTTCTTATGAAAGTATCAAAAATATCACTTTGCTGTGAAAGAGACTACCTGGCCCTTTCAAAGCAATGACGAGTGTGTGCCCATTATTTTCTACACAACTTCAAAAAAAAATTGAACCACGAGTTATTGGTTTCAGTAATGTAAAACATATGATAAGACTTTAGTCGTTGTTGCATAGCAATGCAGAATTAAAGAGACAAAGTAATATACACAAATAAAATAAATTTCCCCCCTACAGTGTCTGTACAAGACTCATTATTTTAAAGGTTGCTTTTGTAACTGATATATATTACTAAATGTATTTATATATATTTATATGACATATATTTTTTAAACAATTTTTATATAACAAACAGCCTGCATGATGTGGAGCACATAGTGAGTGCAATTCTGAAACTTGACTGGTTGCGAATTCAGTCTCCATCAAGAACTAAACTTTGAACCAATATTATATCACTCTAAAATACCATTTGTGATATATCTTTAGTGAAGCGTAAATGTTTCCAATTGTCAGCTTACCATCCACATTTCCATACAAAAACTCAAACAGAAGAAGTCTAACTGTGAAGCTGGAAAGCATTTTCGCTGATGACTATGAGAAACAAGTTGTGACTTAAGTTTCAGTTTCTTCCTGTACCTCAACGTTCCTGCGTGTGCTTTTGACATTGACACATCCTGAAACGCAGAGGTAAAAATCTGAACGCTTCACAGTGAAGATCACTAGTTAATGCAGTGGAACATGTGGATGACACTGGCAGCTGTAAAGATGATTCCATCTTCTGGTGATGGTGATCGTGGCGGCAACCAATCCAGTAACAGTGAAAGGAGCTGCAATGGTAGGTAAGGAACTCGCTCCTTGAAGTCGCACAAAGGCTAGTCCCCAGGGTGCTCTGGACATGACCGGTTTACGTCAAACCACCTGTCAATGCAACTGAAACAATACCAACAATCATTTGTCAGAAAAGAAATTTCTAACTGAGAGATTTAATAGAAACTTAGCATGAACATCATTTCATCAGAGGTAAATTTATATTTGTACTTTTTAGTAACATCAATACGGTAACCCTTCAAAATAAAGTGGGCACTTATTCAACGTAATGTAGGATCCTGAAATATATGTAATAATTCATCTTTGAAAACTGTCATCTAGGTGATAAGTCAAGAATGATGAGCTAAGTTGGGCATGTAGCATGCATAAGAGACAAGCTATGGATACAATATTTTGATCAAAAACCTGAATGTAAGACATAAGTTTGCAGAACTCAGTAAACAGCACCTCAGCTGCATATAAACTCACCTTAATTTTACCATTATATCTGAAGCTGAATATCATCAAAATAATATGAATGTAACAATTAGGATCCTACCTTCCCCAACCCCGAAACTGTCTCTATTACGAATATCAGTTTACTAATGCTTTTTAAGGAAATAATTACAACAAAATCAATAAATATACTATTTGAGCAAAAATGCAGATTTATTAAATTTTAAAGAAGTAAATACAATTACCACTAGTTGTTAATGACTTTCGCCCTTGATCCAAGGTCTGGGTCTTTTGTCACAAGTGCAGCACAGGTTACATTAGGATTAAACTTTTGGAAAACCTTTTGTTATACCAACTATTATCATGCTATTACCAATACTGCTTGAGAAGGGGCACTTTGAATGACAAACTGCTTCATGGTTGGACATACTAGCTACATCACACACTAAGCAAACTTGTATTTTGGAGATGCCCTTTTCGAATTCTGGCTATCCTACCTGAAATGTTCCCAGGTGAATGTTAAGCTAGTACCTAGAAACAGACTGCAAGTACCCTCTTCCAAATCGTTATCTACTTAAAGTTAATGATTATCTTTGTATTGTTTGAAACTATTTAACCTCTCCAGTTTGAAAAACACCTATAAATTGCCTAGGAAGTAACATACACTGACCTCTTGTGGTAAATACAGAGACACGGAAGCCTTGCAATTGTGTCGCCTTGTTGGAGGTCTTCCAGACAAATGACACACTCCCCCTTGTCATCTGTCAGCACATCCTCTGAAACAGAACATCTCAACATCAAATCAAAATAAACTTACACAGAAAGGATAAGCAAGACATAATAACTGCTTAATTAAATGGATTATTGCTGTTCTCTGTTAACATTTAATCACTGCAATTGGTATTTATTGTAGTAGCTTTCAATACGAACACATTAAATTGAACTTGCTTCATGTTAATTTTCTAAACAGTAGAGCTCATCACATCATGTCTCACTGTCTGTCCCATCCTTTCTTTCTTTCTTTAATATAAAATATGTCCGCATGTTTATCTTTTGAAAGTTACTGGGCTAATTTAATTCTCATTTTTGCCTGTCAAATTTAATCCTTATTGTGCCTGGATTCACAACCAGGTCAATCCATGCAGGATTTGAGGTGGGCAATGTCACAATGGGACAGATTTCTTTCAGTCCTTCAGACTTCCCCTGTCAGTATCATTTCCCTGCTGTTCCACATTTACTCATGTATTATCTGGTGGAGGGACATTAGCCCTGTTAATGACTCAGTTCCAAAGAGATGTAGTCACACCCCTTACTTTACATGAAGCTCAAATCAATTAAATTTGTTAGAACAACTTACCACATAATAAGATTTGTACATGACATAAAATAGAATTACATTAAAATCTATATTTTTAACTTCAAACTTATTCTAATATTTGGCACATTTAATAGGATTTTAATATGCATCATGGTAATCTTTAATAAGATTAGTGATGCAACATCGTAAGTAAATATCTGCAATAAATTAGAAAATCACTGCCAATACTCACCTTGAAAACGGCAACTGCAATGTTTGCTGAAACATTGATCAACACCAGACATTCGATACGAAAGCCGAAGTTACACAATGCCAATTTGGTTTTCAAAACTGCACTGAACATACTACAAAACGGGAAAAAATGTCTACACTCTTTGTAACCCTGCACAATAAAAAAACTACTGCAATTAAAGGCAGGAATGAAATAATACCATTGTAGCTGAGCCGAGGTTTCGTGAGGCACATCACTAGGTGGCATTCTATGTCGTCTGGTAGCACGAACTTGGCGCACACAGGGCATTTTATACCTGGAACATAAATGATTGGATAGTATAAGCATTTGCAATACAGAGTTCTTCTAGTTCTTAGATCAAGATTATAGTCCATTCAAATGATTTCCCACAATTTTTCTTAAAACATGTTACAATGGAAATGACTGCTTTCTTCATCATCTCCTAACAGGAAGGGATGTCATTAATTTTCAGAATATACTACTGACAAACGCCATGACACTTTTGACAAGAGCAACTGAACAAGACTCAATGATGGCTAAATTCAGATTACAGGCACCGCTGCAGATGTAAACTGGCCAATGTGCACTTGTACACTAATAATCTTGCCACTCATCTCGGAAGCACCACCATTATCCTCGTCCTTATAGAAATTTCATATTAAAATAATTTATCTTAAGACATTCTAATAGTCTTAACTAAACTTCAATTGTAACATTCATTAACGGCTCTGATTATACGAAGTCATCCCTGATTTTATTTTTGTAAACACCAAGTTACAGTGAAAAGGCCTATGATGAGTTTTTCAATTGTCAATAACGAGAAACAAAAGGATTATTTGAAAGCACTGAGACACAGGCTGCTATATTTTCATATTGCATTTTTGGTAGGGCACTCCTGGGTACATTTTGTAAGTGGTTCAATAAAACCTGTCACACAGTAAGAAAAATCAAGGTTCCTTCTCTAGAAACAAACCACACCGACTTGATTTTCTAGAGAATTTTAGTAGCCCCCCCCCCCCCCCCCCCCCGAAATAGTTTCGAAATTAATACCTTGCAAACGTGACATCCGATGTCTTTGCAGCTTATCAAACGCCAAAATAACCTCAAATGTTCTTAGAGCGTCGTTAAATAATTCATTCACGGATTACTGGTATTTACGGATCATAGTCGTAAGGGATTAGGCAATAATGCCTGTTCCGGCTTCAAATTGATCTTGCCATCTTCTTCAAGGTCGACCTCGATCTCTACACTACACTCCACCAATACAAAGATCAATCGGTTAATGCCGTTTAAGAAAATGATGGCTGTTTACCCTGAGAATCATACAAAACCCACAAATACACAACGAAGGGTTATTAATTGTGAAAGCAGGTGGTACACATACTTACCAACAGACTCTTAAGGTTCTGTTTCATCAAGATTTTCGGCTACTAAACATGCCTTGTTGTTTTAAGCATTCGAATTTCTAATTGTTTACTGGAATATTCAACTGCAATCAAATTTTGTCGTAAATAACAAAAGTCAATCTAACATTATTTGAAACTGTATTAGAAAGAAAGAAAGAAACAAGCTTTATTTTCTTGCAAGTGTTCATAAGTATTAACAAACACATGTAAATAAGTTGATAAATAATAATAACAATAAAATATGAAAACGTCTTTACCTATCTCTTCGATCACGGGAAGGGAACTAGACAGAGAGCATAAGGAACTATCCATCAACAGCACAAAAGTATTTTGTCTAAGACGCACTTCTTCTACAAGCGATTCACAGCGCAGTTCTTTTCAGACTAAGAAAGCTGATTGTTGACTGCAATACAATCTAATGAAATACAACAATGTCAACGAAAACTATGATGTAACAATTTTAACTGTTATGCCAATATTTTTGCAGGTGTGATTTGAAATTCCAAAACATTTTCTTACACAAGAGCAGAGCGCTCCTTTCGGAGCTCCTCGGGGGGGTTGGTCAAGTTTTCAAAACGCAAATAACCCCCCCTTCGGGGGGGGGGGGGAAATTGGTTGCCTTTAAAAATCTTGAGTAAGAATCTAACCCCCCCCCCCCCGAATGGTGGGTTAAAACACTTGACCAACCCCCCTTCGGGGGAGTTGGTTGCGTTTTAAAATCTTGAGTAAGACACTAAACTAACCCCGATTATTGTCTTACTCAAGTTATTTGTTTACTCGGCATTGTTGTACCAACACAACAATGCCGAGTAAACAAATATAACGTAATATTTTTGATGACGTCATTTTTTGACGACAACGGGGAATCAGAAATTGTTTTCTTACATTGTCAGACACGCAGATGTTCATATAAAAGCTGACCATTGCCGTTCGATACTTACATTGTTGGTAGTTGAAAATAATACAAAGAGAATTACCCTATTTTATAATTTCGTTACATTCCATTCTTCCTGTAAAAAGTCAACAATTAATATTAAATGTGTTCTCTATAAGAAGGAAATAAATTTAAAAATAATAAGAAAAGGCACGAAGAAAACATCGCAATTTCATTTGCCTTTACTTATAAATGTCAGCTTTTTATTATACTTGATTAATTTTAAAGGTGATTTTTTAGGGGCCCGGGCCCCCGAGAGAAAAATTGTTTCTTTCTTCGAATCCCGGCAAACATGTTTTCTGTTGTTCGGATAGTGACCACTAGGGAAGAATGGTGCTAAGGCAAATTCTGTCTTTTTCCTCGGAAATGATTCGACTGACTAAGGTCACAAGTCCGAAAACTGTCCTGAGTTCCAGAAGATGAATTTGTAAGAAACTGTCGTATTTCCCGTTAGTCACAGGTGAAGTAGATAATTGCGGGTTGACGTGTATGTCTGCTCGTTTGCTCACGGCTCGTGAACGAAAAAACCTGCGTGCTCTTACCCTGGCGAGATTTTTCCTTAAGACTCATAACAGAACACACCATATCAAATCTAAAACTTCTTGACGATGGTGAAGAGTCATTTGAATAAAAATTTCCTTGGATATTATCCATCGTCTAGTAACATATAAAATATAAAACGTAAAACGACGTTTCGGAGATGGGTCATATCAAATCTAGCTGCATCTAGTGGGCCCAACTGTGTAGGAACCTGAAGACGGAGATAGAGTCCCATCTCCGAAACGTCGTTTTACGTTTTATATTTTATATTTTACTAGACAATGGATAATATCCAAGGAAATTTTTATTCAAAGAACACACCATATTTCACTGCTTTCACTGAGTGCTGATTTTGAGGCAATATTGTGTAAACGCAATTTCGTATCGATTGTCATGTTTGCCAAAATGTCTTATAATAAAACCATTGGTCTTATTATATTTCTATAATTTGACATCTGTATCATTTTTGTGGTCTGAGAATGTATTTCCCAAGTATGTAAAATAAAAAAAATTGCCCTACTATTTTCCTGTATATACAGGGGAGTTCAAAAGGTTAGGGCCAAACTGAAGGAGCGTATAGAGGGACTCAGAGAGAACAACTTTTGAATAGGAATCCATGTCCTCCGAAGTTATCCTGAGTCAGTCGAGGCCATTGAAGGTAGGGACGTCTGATAACATACCGCTGGAATAATCGTATTTGCTATTCTCCTACTAGCTTAATTTTGTTTTTTATTAATGTACATTAGCAATCTTACAAACCAAATTATATTGGTCCAACTTTTTTGTTCCCTTGAGCCAATTCTCACTTTGAACCCATGTGTAAAGAATCTTCTCTTGGCATTAATTTTAAAAACAGACAGTTTTTGTTATCTGCAACAGAACTTACTCATAATCGACAAATTACTTCAGTATAGTTTAATATAGATTGTATTCAAATGTGCACATTTCATTGTAGAGTTACATATTATTTTAAGACTTCTCCTGTATCTGACAAGGTTGTTGTTTTGAAAACTTGCATTTTACAATAAGGTTTCAAAGTCTGGCGCTGTGTGGCATTCTTTGCGACGCAGATGCCTCGATTTACGTACTAGGAGAGTGGGGGAACTCGCGGACCGTTTACACGCAAGTACCCGACTATGATCCCTAACTGTATTCTATACACCCTCGCCGTGTAGATAACTTCATATATATATATATATATATATATATATATATATATATATATATATATAGGCTAAAGGGTTGCATGAACCAAGAAATTAAGACTAGGAACTTATAAATAATATTTTACTACAATGTTAGTAAGCTGAGCAGCACTTTTTGAAATTCCCTTGTTTTATCTGATGAGAGGCGTCGATGTTGGCCTTCTGTTTCTTAATTAATCTATTAAATTAATCGACGGTCGGCTTCATATAATTTCCGTTTGTACAAGCCGTGTTTCGTCTCAGACTCCACAGTAAGGAAAAATGTTGTATGAACAGAAAATATTCAACCAACTTCTTTTTTGTTATATTACTGTGTTCTCCTTTACCGTTCCACCTTCAACTGTCTTCTTGAGTAGCGGTCATTTTGACATTAGTTTTCGCTTTGTATTCACAGAATATTTCCGATAAAGACCGGTTTTACCGTTTTGCAATCGGCCCATGCTGATAAGATTTGAACGAAAACGAGTGGTGGTGTGTGGGCTGAGAGCACCCCTGACCTCGAACTCACCAACCGTATCTCGCTCGAATCATGATTGTTGAATCAATGAGGAGGCAGTCCGATGTGTTTGGAAAGACAAGCAACCAATGGACTGTTTGCGTGGCAGTAACTTCTCCCCTCCCAACACCACGCGGGACGGTTTCCCCGGGTTACCATCCCATGTTTGTCGATACTAACTCTGCTTCTTATAATTTCATAATATCCCCATTATGTATATGAAAACGATAAGTTCTTCTTGTTGACACGAAAGCCACAGAAATGCGTAAAAGTTTCCAATAATAACAGTCGCAAGTCATGTCGTCTGCAGAAATCTACGAAACATTTCTTTTAAGAAATTCAGGGTACAGTATCTTTCTTCAGACGTTCATAACATCTCACAGTTATTTATTTTATGTCGGATGATACTTGCAGAGCAATTAATTGCAAAGGATGTGAAAGGAAGTGATCGTGGCTTAATTTATGGGACCATTTCAGTATCTGAATTGAGGGGCAGAGGAAAACCACAAAACTGTCAGGATGGTCAGTCCGATATTTGAATCCGGGACCTCAAGACTAAAAAGGAGTGCATACAACTCGTCGCGACGTTCGGTAGACATTGATAGATTATAAAAAAAATACAGAACTACAGAACCTAAAGGTTCACCGTTGCGATAAGAAGACCGTAATTTTGCTCCTAAATAGTGGGCCAGTTCAGTCATCAACACCCCCACACCTGTCTTATAAGTAGTTCTATTTAGTTCGAATTTTCCAACCTGTATTTTTTGGGCATTTCTTGTTGCCTTCATGCGTTCAACAAGTACATAAGCGAGTATCATATTAAGACTAGCTCAAAAGGCAAGGTAAAATTCAACGGAAATTGCTTCGTATCTTGATTTCTTGCCCCCTTTCTTTTATTAATTTTCTCCCACATTCCTTTCCAACCCTTTCAGCTTAATTAAAGACATAGCTTTCCTATAAACTGCGTAATTACGACACCTTCGACACACCTCTAAAAGCTACCTAAGGCTACCAGCACTTTTAAAACAGAACATATTGCCATCTAATTCACCACTACTAATAACACAAGATTCCATAGTTTCATCCATCTCCATTTTCAATTCATTTTTGTAAGATCCATCTTGTAGCAACTGACGTCCTACTTGTCTAACACAAATATGAATCTAAATACTAAGTGACTTACAGAATGATTGATAAAACCTAATTAGCAAACAATGGATTGACTATGAAGATGGCCGTCTTCTAGATTGCAGCATTGCCCTGATAACGGAGGCAGCAAGTACCTGCGAAACGTCGGAAAACCCCTGCCTGACTACACGGTGCTACAACCCAGTATAAAAGTCATCTTCATACTCGCCGGCATCAGAACTTCAATCCTCCTAAATAGATTGACTAACTTACCTACTAACTAAGCCACCAAGTAGTTAAGTAACTGGTAATAGAAACTGAAGTTTCAACACCGCTAAAACCAAACTCACTGGACGCAAACTTGAGCCAGTCCCACCAATCGCCCACCTTAACCACTGTCCTCCTTAAACTTATAAGACATACGTAACCATCCAGAATGAGTGAATGGTCGAGTTCTGACAACTTAACTTAATTACTAGCAAAGTAACTATGTGAAGTACCGAAGTACGTACGAGTGTCTTTGTGATATCAGAACCAGAAGGTTCAATACCGCTAATGATCCTGAGGCCAACTCACCATACAGAACGCGTCTGATCCTATAAGAAGAATCTTGCTCTGGTTCGGGCACACATGACCCAATGATAATCCCCATCACAACTCATCTCATGCCATTTTCTACACGTGACAATTTCAAACATACGCAAAAAGACATAGTCCTATAGCACGTGTTACAAGAAACAAAAGAGCCTGTTCCCGGGCTACGAACCTTCATCCACCAAATGATCAGGAATGCTATGCAGACCAGCTAGGTGTTGCCTGTCTAGCACGGCTATCCCCGTACATCGATCGCAACCCCCCCCCCCCCCCCCCAACAAGAGAACGACGCTAAGCGCAGGTCTGACAGCATTCCCCTCACGTCGCGTCGGTCGGACCCGGGGAACTTCATGCTCAAATGATTCTTCACAACTCGAACCCCGGTACCTACACAATAATGCATCCAGCTGCAAGAGAAAAAACGGATTGGTTGCCCGGAGGTAAAGTTCGACGCATTCTTAACCTCGGCAGTAGACAGCGGTAACTGGTCAACTCTATGCCCCGTCCGCTTTATTCCGGAGGAAAGAAGCCCTGGCGCCGGTCCGGACGTTGAGACAAAGAGAAACAACACTAGAAAGATGTACTCTGCTAGAGCAGTGGTATTCAACCTTTTTTGTTAGCGTACCCCCAGATATAATTTCTCTTCAACTTTGTACCCCCAAAGTTGTTGGTGTATAATTCAAGTTATACATATTATATAATTACATCTAAAATAAATTAAATAAATTACATTACTGATTATTCAGTGTTTATCATTTCACGAACCCCCTAAGATGTCTTCGCGTACCCCAGGCTGAATACCACTGCTATATAGCACACAGACGTTTGATAGATTGTTTCAAAGATGAATGGATGCACTGTGTGAATAAAAAGATGGATGGATAAGGCGAATGACTCCTTCAAATCGCCAGCGTTCTCCTCAGGGTATGAGAAATGGACACAAACCGGACAGTTGCCTCGTAACAATTATCCATTTTCGTAGTTGTGTATCCACGAGATAATCAAAACAGCCAGTTTCTGTGCCGATGAGATCTCGTTATTATACAGGCTAATTCAAAGCTCTAGTACGACGTCTAAAAAGGTAGCTGGGGAACATAATTTGGTGCAGAACATGTGAATGACAATTCTTTCATATTCGCCACTGATTCCGAGTGACGAAGTTTTTACGTTGGTGTCGCTGTGATCGTTTAACATGGGCTCCGCGCTCAGAGTTCATGGAGATAGGACGAGCGCATTTACCAGCCTCGGACAGTAGCAGCGGAAACAAAATTAACAAGTCTCCACCACACAAACAGAAAAATATCAAAAAATACACAATCTGAAGTGAATGCTGAAAAATGCTATTAATACAAAGGAAAGAATTTGCTTTCTTTTCTTGCTTCAAACAAGGAAATCAAATGGAATGTTAAAATTAATTATTTCCGTATTGTAAAACCCTACAACCACAACCATAAAAGAAACATCAACGTAAAAACGTCGTAACTATCGCACCATAGCTCTGACTCATTCTGAATAGCTCACGAGCGGAGACACGGACAACCGCGAGCGTAAGAAGTTCTTGCTAACCGGTTCCATTTTTAGTCCTCGACAGTAAGTCACCAAGAAATCCTTACTTTTAATGAACCCGAAAGTTCAGCAGCAAGTGCAAGTTCACGCCCCTGTGCCTAAGTTTCACACCGTGCAAACATGAGGCGTGTTTATAATAAATATGAAGACTAAGGCTTATATGTAAGATTTGAGGTTTTCACAACTACTACACAGCGCAACAACCCAGAAGACAGAAATCTTCATACTCACCGCCCTGATGACGGAGGCAGTATGGCCTCTGAAACGTTGGTAAACATCGACCAGACTACACAGCGCAATAACCCAGAAGACGGAGATCTTCACTAAGACTTACAGTTTAATCAGGTATAGAGACCACGATAGATAACAAGTTCTTAAGTGAGGGATGGGGAAAGAATGCAGCAAATGCACAGTTTTTTAATGGAACTGTTTATATTGACTCCGAGCTCGTCCTTTCCACGAACGAGTCTCGCCCAACTTACGTCTCCAAAGATATTTTTCCTAAACTGTTCCATTGAAAAACGTTGAATAATAGTTTCTGAAAAATCGGCAAGGGCTCGTGTCGTTATCTTTACGTTCCTATATAAATAGACCCTTAATGTAAAAAAGTGGCGCCGAGACCAGTATTTCTGTGTCCTCCCACACGCTCCTTCCATTATCACACGTCGTCTTCGCTCGTAATCCACTTCGTGTGCATACGATCTTCCTCCGTACCAGTGACGACCTGTGATGTCATCCCCAAAAGTACTGTGTGCTGTTTATTTCTTTTGTATTTAACTACGCTGTCCGTAGACCAGACTACACAGCGTCGGATGACTTGAGAAAGGAATTGGAAATGATGTGGAATGAAGCAGTCGTGGTCTGATTAAAGGCATTATCCCAGCATTTGCCTGGAGGGACTAAGGAAAACCACGGAAATATTCAGTCAAGAGCGTTACCTCCAGACTGAGATTTGATCCACAGAATTCCAGAATACTAAGTAGGAATGCAAACCATTTCTGTGCGACTTTCGGTATTTATCTTGGGAAATCTTTAAGGTTTACTGTATCAAAACAGTGCAGTCAGAACAGCGACTGTTTATTGGCTGGATATTCTCTGTATAGAGAAGGGCCCCATGGCTTACCCTGTCACCTGTCCAACAGGTATCGGGGCTTTATCGCCGGTGGTAAAACGACCTGAGCCTGAAACGAATCTAGTGTCGACGTATAAAATACGTTTTACTGCCGTGTCCCTCACACGCCTTAATAGTGTGGTACTTAAGCACAAGAACACCTTCACTTTTATGTTATGCAGAGTAAGATGCACATAAAGTATTTATACGGACACTACGTTAGGAATTCATCAGCTTTTCTCGACCTACTTACAGTCACGCACGAATCGGCTATTTCTCGCACTGCTTCAACCCACACATCTGGTAAATCAAGCACTGTGTAAATCTGTAAAGCAATTCAGTACAAACAGAAAGTTCAGGGTTCCAAATTATTAAAATTGTACGAACCAGGTAAAAGTCGTTCACGGGTTTTACGTGTGTAACATGAACAAAATTAATTAAAAAGCAGTACAATTCCATATCAAATCTAAAACTTCTTGACGATGGTGAAGAGTCAATTGAATAAAAATTTTCTTGGATATTATCCATCGTCTAGTAAATATAAAACGTAAAACGACGTTTCGGAGATGGGACTCTATCTCCGTCTTCAGGTTCCTACACAGTTGGGCCCACTAGATAGAGCTAATCTCTATCTAGGTCCGGAGATAGGGATTAGCTCTATTTAGTGGGCCCAACTGAGTAGGAATCTGAAGACGGAGATAGAGTCCCATCTCCGAAACGTCGTTTTACGTTTTATATTTACTAGACGATAGATAATATCCAAGAAAATTTTTATTCAAGTACAATTCCACTTCTAAATGAACGGCAATCGTACATTTTACTTCAAGGAATCTCAAAACAAAACTGTTAAGTGGAAATGCAAGCCTCTCTGTCGTTAGGTAAACTTCGTTTGATTTGCGGCTTACGTAACGCGCATTATAAAGTTAAATGAGAAAGTAAACAGTGGATTGGGAAGCAGCGAAAGGAAGCGGCCGTGGCCTAACTGAAGGTGTTTCAACTATACGTGTAATTGCTTAAAGGGAGAGGAAAACACTAAGAGGAACCTCGGCCAGGGTAGCCGATCTCCGGAACCTCCCGAATACGACGTAGGACCATATGAATTACTATATCGCAGAGCCAATGAACACCAATTATACTATACAGAATCATATGTACGGTCATGACCACGTATTTAGTTACATCTGAAATGGACGCTGTTGGTTTACGTGTGCCGGCGAGGCAAATAAGAGAATTTTCTACTTTTAGTGTGAGCAGTGCACTAAGACATAGTCCTTCAGCCAGGTGCGTCATCGCTGCAAATGACGTACGTAAATCTTTGGACGTATTTAGCATAAACATTGTCTCCCTTGAGGGCACGTTCTCAATAAAGGAAATGACCTAGATAGGTTGTCTTGATAGATGATCTAGCTTCGTTATCTGTTTTTTATATTTATTTAACGTTTTAAAATTATATTAGTATTCCCTAGGTGAATTATTTGTTTTTATTCATATTTCTTCATTTATTTTGCTTTGTGTTAATATTGTTTCTATTTTGGGTTTGCCTGTACTTGGCAGTTATATTTAATACTGTACATGTATAAGTATAGTTAATCTGTTTGTGTACTATTTTTCATTATTATTTCATTATTATTGTATGTATTATCAGTGTTTGCCTGTTATTGGCTTCTTGCTGTTGGCAAACACGTAAATAAATTAATTGAATTGAATTAAATAAACTTTATGTTGTACAGACCCATACACTTAATTAGAAACCGTTTCTGATATTATGTATATCTGACTAAGTACAAGAATACGTACTACATGGTTTTATGTAGTATAATGTCTGCTGTATTCGTTAGCTCTGTAAAATTTAATTCCCCGGGTTTTCACTACACACTCTCTGGGTCACGTCATAATACAATCTTCAGTTCTTCTGATCTACTGAAATTCATGATGATCGGAGTGCCTCTTCTACAGAAATTCCTTAACCTCGAGTATATATATATATATATATATATATATATATATATATATACACACACACACACGCAAGATGAGGTTGTAATTTCTAGTTCAGAACTGAGAAATGAATAGCTCAGTCCCTCCACAGCCAAGATATGCACATTCTCGTTACCCTGAACACCACAGTGACCAAGAGGTAATTTATATTATTAGTTTTATTATTGTTGTTTTTGTAATGGTTTCCTTTAAATGTATTAATTTTGTACTGAACTTGGGCATACATCACAAGGCATATCTTTTGTGGTGAGCCGAGTCTCTGTTGCGGGAAGCAGCCTCCCTCCCAGAGGATGACCAATTAAGTAATCGATAATACGCCATCAGACGTCTGTAGTACAAATGTAATAATAGCACAAACACGGGAAATTAAATTACTTGCATGTCTTCGCCATCAATACTTTGCACCCCTGCATGGCAATTTCCGCCCAACAGCCATACGTTCTGAACAGTTCCAGAGCCCACTCTTGGTGAGCGTTGCAGCGGTGAAGACAACAGTAATTCAATGCAATCAATTTACTTAAGTGCTTGACAACAGAAAAGTCAATTACAATAATTGCCAGTTCTGAATAGCTTGTGGTTGAGTTCATGTCGCTGTATCAGCGGCAAAGCTATAGGCATATGAGAAGAAAGACGGAATGTTGAAGGAGAGAAGGGGAATCCCCACAAAATGAATTCACCAACACATGGATCGATCGGCTACTGAACTTCTGAACCAAGTGAACGTCCTCGGTTATAAACTTTGGTCCAGACAAAAGGATCATCTCGAGTACCGAAGCCGGTGGCCGCTCGGAAGTGGGATAGCAGATTTTAATCCTGACGGATCATGGACATCTGTCCACATTTTTCTGTCATGCTGAACCAACAGCAAGAACCGTGGGACAGTCTGCCCCCCCCCCCCCTCAACCGACCACCACCACTTGCCTCAACAACACGTTTTCATCTCTTGCATCATAAATTACAACTCGCTGAAAATATGGTACTGGGTGTCTACATTACCAAGTCGTCAGGCAAATTTTATTTTGATCAGTACTAGATCACTATTATCCGTATTACCTAACATCTCCAACTACTGCGTCGTATTCGGGAGCTCAAGTCTCGGCCCGGTGACCGAGTATCCTGAGGTTTTCGTGTCCTTCCACGGTATCTCCAGAAAAATGTCGGGATAGTACCTAAAATTGGGTCACAACAGCTTTCTTCCACTACCTTTCCAATTAGTCATTATAACATTTGCTGCTTCAGACCTGCAGTCTAACCTACTGACAACGTCGCTAAATAACGCAAACAAACTGCCATAAAAAACGCAAGTTTTGTACTACTGGTGCCTAAATGAGTGACATCCCGTCTCCCACATTTCCACAATTCACAAAAATGCAGACCGAACTAAAAACGTTGTCATTTCCTCTCCAAACGTACGAGCATATTGATCTAAGAAGCAAGGCGGTCAAACTCTCGTAATTTTGTGCTCGCGGGAGTTCGCCATGAACCCACTGTGACTCTCCGTACCAGGCGGTTAGACCGAAATTTGGGTCATCAGGGATGGGAAAACGAAAACAATAAATTCAATATCCCAAGCGGCCTCTTACAATGGAAATAACAAACAAACTCTGCTAGCCTTTTGTATCCTGTGCTACAAACTCCGGCCCATCTGATTCCTGCAGATTTAATCAACCTAATATATGAGATGAATAGCGTAATGTGTACTTTACCAGATTTAAAAAAAATTATAAGCGATTGTAAAGACCCACAACGCACAAATTACTTATCTGAAAGTTTAATCGTTTAAGAGTGTATCATTACAGGTATTGTGAGAATCGTACTTTGAAAGCCGGTTAAGTTAGTTTCGTCTGAAGAGTTTACAGGGCTATTATTTTGGAATCTCTAAACTTTCGGTTAAAGACAGCGTGGCCATCACCTGAAATTGTAAGGGGATTCTTAAAAACCGGAAAGTTTGAGAAATTTAGAAGGAGCACACACGAACAGAACACGAATCGGCTCACAAAATTATTTTTATAATAAACAAAATTAATTAGAAACCCCTTCATATTACGCTCAAACTAACCCGCCAAGCACATAAGGCAAACAAGTTGCCGACGAGCCAAGGCAACGCAATTCAGACTCATTCTTTCTGTAGTCATATTAATAGTACAAAGACGCGAATGTTATTTTTCGCAATTTTGCACGGCTCGCTGACTTTGATATAAAATTTACAGTAAAACAAGTTGTTTATATGCAAATTGCACTGCACAGTCAGGAATTACTTTTCGCTACATATTCACGATATCTAAAAATATTTCAAACGGATACACACAACCACATCGTAATGTGCTCACTTCTTGCAAAGCAAGCCATTAAAATTGCTGCGCTCATCAGAAGTTTAAGTTTACACGCTATGGGTACAACGCAACGCACAATTAAGTGCAGGCCTATATATGGAGTCCGGGCTGCAAGATAATTACATCCATATCTGGCAACACACCAAAGTATCCCGCACAACACATACTGAACTTTCGTGAACTCAAACTGACGTAATGAAGGAAAAGGCATTGTTTTTCAGCTGTCGTCAAACGACAGGCAATTTGCCTGGAGTGTCGACGGCGAAGAGAGGGAGTGAACAGGTGGTTACGTAATTAGTATTAATATCTCAGCCGATCAGCGGCGTGGAAATCTTGGCATAATTCTATTCCAGAGGCCAGATTACTCTTTTGATCTGAAACAAAATAGGCTAAACTTCACAAAAAACCACGTAATGAACCCTCTATATGAATACAAGAACAAGCAAGCCTTTATATGAGGGAAATACTTTCATTGTATGATTGGTAACAATGCTGAGGCCGAAACATACTGTAGCTCAAGGTCAGGCAACATGCTGGGAGTGTGGTTCAGTTGTCATCAGTTTGTGCCGAGTGAGAATGGCGTAAAGGTGATTTGCTCAATTCGAGGTTTGCACCAAGTACATGCAACACGCAATACTGCTTTCTTGTTTCGTATCTGAATTGGCAATCGGCAACAGACTGCCAAGTACGGCCAGAACTGTTTGCCACAATGAAGTTCGTAGAGTGAATCGAAATGAATAAAAGCAGACAAGAAGCCCTATACCATTAGTTAGAGTCAAAGCATCATGACTCATGGTGAGACTTAAGGTTCTCATAGTGACGAGCATGAATATGAATTCCTGGAAAGCGCGCTGTAGTCTGGTTCTGATTAACAACTTATCGCCCCCATGATGAACGCAGTAAGCGCGTCTGAAACGTCGGTCACTTTCTAACACTACAAGGTTCAATATCCCATATGACTCATATTTCGACCTATGTACCACTACATAAGTTGGACAAACAATTTTCAAATAAGTTACGTTTTCTGACAAAAATACCTTCGCTGTTTGCCCGACACGTAGGAATGTACAGACAAGCCACTACGCCGTCTGCGAAAAAACTCCTTCTTATACTATTATAAATTAGAAGGGTGACAATATAACTATCTCAATATGGTTATTTTCCTAAAAAACAAACTAACATCTAGTACAATGTGGACACATATGCAGGCGACAATTTTTAATTGGTGTGAAGACCCTGTGAAAAACCATTAACTTTAAACAGTTGACTCAACATTCATCTTCACGACTGTCAAATGTTCACAACTTATGTGAAATGTCCTAGTCGCCAAGTTGTTATTACCCTACGCTATCCTAACACATAACGACACGCTATAATTAAATTATCGAATAAATGGAAACACTTCAACTCTAGTTCCAAAGTTCGTTCAAAGATGGCAGCACAGGCAACACATGTGTCAGCAATGTTGAATCAAACATTGACGTCACATCTAATAAAACAAACAATTTCGGCGGGTCAGTGGCGTGCATTTCCAGAATAAGTTAAAATGATGTTCACGAATGCGTTTTGATTTCCGTCTTTACGTCCTGAAACGTGTACTCGAAATATCAGATGCTCTAACACATGGAAACAAATTATCTGAGATTCATAAATACTCCGTATCGAATGTGCAGTGTGCATGGTTTCCCTTCTCCACAACCTGACTCTGAAATTCGGTTTTAATGATACGTTGCCACAGAAATAACACAATGACGTACTGAAATATGAACATAAGACAGAAATCCTTAGGGAAAAGGCCCACTGCAATCAACGGTATATAAAATCATCAATTCTGGTCTGAAGTCAGTTTATCTAATTCTAAAGAAAGTGACCACATACAAGATCTCTAAACGGACAGCTGATGTGTTCCGTGCGGCCAAGGCAGACTTTTGGAATATTTAGTAGGTTACATCACCTTGCATATTAAAAAAAAAGAATAGTAAAAGTCTGAATTAATATTTAAATTTAAGTGAATAGTTAATAAATGGCAGAATAAATTTGTTAAAGAAAGTAGGTAATATGTCAACCTGTTCATTATTTCCTAGAATTGTTAATAAATTGCTATGAAGTTTCAAATTATCCTCATTTATATAACTCGACGGTTCGTGATTCGACAAGGTCAGTGTGACCCCAAATATTGAAAGGTTAAGAATCCTCCAGAGCCGAAAGAGTTAAGTTTGGTAGTTCGTTACAATACTGTGATTTAACTAATACATATTATACAGAAACATCGTTTCCGTTCCAAAACAACTTATAATTACTGCTTCACAAGCAAAGAAAAGTCAAGAGTCAGTCTGTTTGTAATTCATTCTACTATACATTACATTTCAGCAATTTTATACCAAACAAATACTGAAGGTAAAGAAGTTCATGACAATTCTGACTGACAAGTAAAACTGTCATAACTGAACATTCTCTATACAGCTGAGATAAAGACATTCTTCAGCAATAAAATGAATCAGAAGATTTGTACAGTTTGGAGAGGAGAGAAGGAAATGAAGAAATACATTAATAGGAAATATATTTTTCCTTTGTGTTCCGTGTAATTTAAAAATCCATTCTATGATAAAAAATTGTGGCTTTTCTTTTCGGTTTGATATGCCATCAGAATATTTTGTTGTTACAATTTTTAAGTAAAGATGTTGGGAAATACTGTTTTCTGCGTGTTACAAGCAAGTTGACTGTACTTCTGTTATATTCAAAGAATCAAACTTCAGCACAATGTTATGTTTACATCACACTGCTAACGTTGAAAATGCAGTTATAAGCAGTGCCCCAAAAGTTGTACGAAGAAAGCAAGCGTATGTGCCAGTCCAGGTTCGTGGTTCGATTCCCGAACGGGCTAACCTTGAGATGAGGGGTAAACCAGGCTTTGGCATATTAATCTGGTTTATATAAACGAAGGTGTGATTAGAGGATATTTGGTACGCCTTACTTCATCCAAATTTAAGTGATTTTATTAATTTTGTCATTGTTAAATGTATTACATTGGAAGATAGTGGCGACACTCAGTCGCTTGAACGTCTCTCCTCCCGACATTCCGTCTAGCGGGAACGTGACTTTAACAAAGCTTTCGCACTCGTAAAAGTTGTTTACGAGGCGAAAACTTAAGCCTTCCAGATGTGGAACGACGATTGCCCAACAACCGTTGCCTCACTGCGACTCGAACCAATAAAATTCGAATGTGGCTTTTCAGCGGGTTTCCGACGTCATGGGGTGACTTTTTGGGGGATGAATCGGATCGCCGTATTAAATTCAAAATTTAAGAACAGTTACGAGTTGTGGGGGTATTTATAGCGGGATTGCGTTGGTGCGGGCTCTCAAAAGTTTTGGTTCTTCAAGTCGAGCAGAAAGGTTCTGCTTGTACCTTTAAATTTGAAGTACAAAAACAACAGCCGAATCATCGCGCTGCCTTCCGATCAGAGTAATTGGCTGCACAACAGTGTGTCTCGATGCGTAATTAAAGGTGACATCTCCAAGGTAACTTCGGTGTGGTCTTCAGTTGCTCAACGCCAGAGATTTCACTTCCTTGGCGCAAATGCCGCTCCAACTATCACAGTCCCTGTATATTCCCCGAGATTCGGAGACCCTTGCAAAACCTGCACCAAATATCGCTCTATATCCTCCCGCATACCGAAATTTATATCTCAAGCTGTAACCGCACGCTACTGGGTTTGATCCTGTGGCGACCTAAGTAAGAAGACGAGTCGTGGGCGAAGGGCGGTTGCACGTACAGTTGTAACACATGTTCACTGTCTACGCAACTGAAACCGAAAGTGAAAGATTTACACTCTTGGTCTAGAGATAACGCGTGTTGACTGTTCTAGGAATCGTCAGTGGCCTGCATTACGACTATCGCTCTCAGTCGTTCCAGGCAATACATCTTCAGCAGATTCTCCCCACTATTCTATCAATCTACCCCGTATCAATCCTCTGGGGACATTATAATGGCATTAGTGCTAGGTACGTAGGAATATTTCTATTTTGCGTGGTCGACTGATGCTAGTCGAGTAGGAGGCATTTCCACGATCCACTTCGACAAGGCCAGCCTCAGGTTATTGACGTGATCATCAGCTGTCATCCACTGAACAGAGCAATCAAAGGGCCCATGGAGATAATTCGCTTCTCTCAATGTCATTTCCATAGCCGCTCTTAACAGTTCCGAAACCCATCCATTATTTTAACTAGGAAAATAGAGGCTTAATGGGGACGTCGTATCTGTCCACCTCTCCGCATGATTCATCCCCGAAGCCACTCCTCGACAGATTTCGAAGTTAATATGATATAATGCCCTATTTGCTTTAGATGATGGTTCAAGTTTAGATGCAGGCTTACTAAGTGAGGTGCAGAAATTTTGGCATTCTGAAAATAAAATACGCTACGACAGAGGTACACAGGTTTGACACTGGCTATTCCTTGGACCTACATCGTTGATGTGTGGCATTAAGGAAAAGATACTTGTCTTACCATCTTTCGACACATTGAGGTTAACCATTTTCAGAATCCAGTCAAGTACATTTGCGAATTACCCTAACAATATCACACTAAAGTGTTCCATCCTGCTGAATATCTTGGCACGAAAAAGAAAATTTCAAAAGCCTTCGTCAGAATGCGAACAAACATCACGCCCATGAAGAAAGAAAGTAAAACAGGAACAATAGTAATTAGACATCAGCAATTATCACAAAGGGAACGGAAACAAGTAATACATATTTATTTACAACTGAAGCATTAAAAAAAAGACTATCTCAACAGGATGTAACACAATAGCAGGTTCGAGTGAGATGGGTCAGTTAACTTCCAAGGATACACGGTATGCAACTCGGACTGGCGACCCAGCTAACATGACTAACGTTTCTGCGGTTTTTCTGTGAGCAAACGCCGAGATACATTGCATTGAAATAGGCGACGGCCGCTTATTCCCGCTACAAAAGCACTTGGTGCAATGTCTTTTCTAGTGCTGCTCATATGATCAAAAAATGAGTTGAAATAAAAACCATTTACTGAATTTCACAAAAATCTGCCCTTCTTTATTTTACTGAGCCAGTTTAATTCAGTTATGTTTACACGCCCTGTTTCTATAAAATATATTCATTACATTTTATAGCATTTCAATAAAAAATTTATACATCCCCATTTCCTTCCTCTCTTCTTCCGAGGTTTGCTTCCTTGACGCTTTCGGGAAATATAAACGTTCCAGAACAATTAAATTAAAAGAAATGACTCTGAAACCGAACATAAATAACTGGCAAAAAATTCAACACCAATTTCTTCCCGTCAGGTTTTCGGAAACAACCACGAGAAGGGGTAAACTATTCCAGGACACAGAAATACGCCACATCTAGAAGGAAAGAAGAGAAACGCGAAGAGGAGGAGGAAAGGTAGACGACAGACGAACTTTCGAAAATAGGCGTCGAATAGATACATGAAGGAGAATACAAAAATAAAAGGGAATCTCGTCTGTGTAGGAACGTCCTCTGAAGTTAATTTGGAACCTGACACCCCACCTCGTCTCGACCTATCGCCCAGTTCTTCTGGCAGACGCCAGGCGACGGTGGCGCATCGACCGCCCCAACCCAATTCAGTGGAACCCACGTGTGAAATTTAACGCTTAAACCTGTTCATTACTTGCGGGTTGTAATGTCACGTACTTTAAAGTGGGCTGTCACGGGCAAGAAAGGATAAGTTACAGAGTAATGGGGGGGGGGGGGGGAAGTGCATGGCGATGTACGAAATCGGAAACAGGAGGAGATGGAGGGTCAGGGTCACAATAGTTCAGCAGCACAGCTACAGATCCGTTTGGAAACATTAGTCATTAATGTTATTAAAATATTTACAGAATGCAGCAGCAAGGACCTCTGAAACGTTGGTAAACTTCTGCGAGACTACACGGCACAAACAACCCAGAAGGCAGAAATCTTCTAACTAAGAATCGCCCTGATGACGGAGGCAGTATGACCTCTGAAACGTTGGTAAACATCGACCGGACTACACAGCGCAACAACCCAGAAGACAGAAATCTTCATACTCATCGCCCTGATGACGGAGGCAGTATGACCTCTGAAACGTTGGTTAACATCGACCAGACTACACAGCGCAACAACCCAGAAGACAGAAATCTTCATACTAAGAATCGCCCTGATGACGGAGGGAGTATGGCCTCTGAAACGTTGGTTAACATCGACCAGACTACACAGCGCAACAACCAAGAAGACGGAAATCTTCATACTCACCGCAGTGAAAACCTCAAATCCTACATAGATTTAAAGAAGCAATACCATGCAGTATCAGGTCACTGATCACGAATACAAGAGAAACAATGGCTGGGTGTAACCAGCTGAAGACAGCACTCCAGCTCCGAAAAAAAAAATCCAAAGCAAAGTAGGTTCCCTTCAGTTTTTTCCGAACAACTACGGAACAAAATCCAACTTCGCAGAAGTCGAGCAAAATGAACCTCCCTCCTTCCGATCTACATAGTTATTCTAGCACGATCATCTAGTTATGAACCAGGTAACACGGCCTTCATAGAATGTTGAACCCCCTCAACAAACGCGTTACTAAACATGGATCTGGTCTGTATAAGCGAATAATATACCAAGCACTTCACATGATTTGTCATTTCTTTAAATATTCACTTTCGATATCGATGACAGTGTGATCGAACTCCTTGACCTTTGACCCCCAGCAGAAACCACATAATAAGTCAATAACACCGTACTTTGCTCAAAGAATGTATTTATGAGGTTCGTATGATTCTCAGAGTAAACGGAGGTTAGTTCTTAAAAATCACTGATCAGTTGAGCTTTGTAAAGGAGAAGTGTTGTGCTTCCTTTGTGGTACGGGCTGAATTTTTAAGTATTATTTAGATGAGCTTCATGTCTTCAAATAATGAAGAATAATAAATAGAAACTGCAGGTTCTACTTGCTTTAACTTTTAATAAATCTCCATTTTGTGCAAGGAGTGTATTGATGGGATTCGTACGATTCTCAGAATAAACAACGACAATTCCTCAACCAGTATTAAGTATGTAAGGCTAGGGACCCACTGGCCTAACTAATCTTAGTAACGGAGAAGAGTTGTTTTCATTGGAGATAAGAACTGGTTTGGATTGCTAAGATAAGCTTCGTATTTCAAAGAGTTGAAGAAAAGAGAGTATCGTATGTTACACATACGTAGTGTTCAATAATAAAACATTAGACCAATAGAGTGTATAATAACTTCGGGTCTCTTTTGGTTTTTAAAATAAATAGCTGTTGTTTTAGAACATCACACAATATTTACAAGTGCTTCGTGATTTCCCCCAAATCCTCAAAGTAAATAAAAATACGCCACTACTTCGTCCCCAACTCTCCCTATTTATCATTCACGGTCACCCAACCATCTCTTTTTCTTACATAATTCCGGCATTACTAAGTAACCCGAAAATTCAACATATTAATAAGTATTCAAGATCACGGTCCTTAGACAACTCCATTCATCTCACACCCTGAAAACATTTATTCCCAAGATTTATCTTCATGACTCCTTCCCATTTCCTTCTACGTCGTCCAAGTGACCTCTTCCAAGATTTTCCCCAAACAACATCAGAAATATTTTAAACGATATATCTCGTTCTGAGAACTGAAAGGGTTGACGAGGCGTCAAAGCATAAAACAAAAATCATGGTCAGATGAAGATAGAAGCGATAAGTTCCTCCGAAACAGTGGTAACCAATTACAAGATCACATGACGTCACAACCCAGAAAACCAAGCCCGATATCTTCATCACAGTGAGAACCTACAATCTGTCACTTATATAACAGATCTCCAAAACATAACCTGGGATCCTACATTAACTACAAGTTGACAGAGTTCCGACTATAAGCCCCCCGGACAGCCACATCTTGATTCTATTTATACCAGAGGGAGATAAACTCTGCACTACAATACACGACACTGGCTCTAACTGATACATGGTTCGACTCCCTTCCTGAAAAATGTCAACTCATCATCTCTGAGAAAACAAATCTTTACTGAATCAAATCTATTAGATTTATGGAAATCTAAATTTCATTACGTGTTTACAAGTCCCCATCCTGTGCCACATAAATCTAGTCCCAGCCCTATCGTCTTGTTTATTTAAGATCCATTTTACTCGTAATATTATCCTCCATTTACACCACGCCCTTGCTGTATTTAATTTATGAATTAAAAACAACTCGATAGGCAAATTCGCCTCTTCCGCTTTTCTTTGTTTTCAAAACAGAAACAAGCTTATTTCTCTTCATTACCATATTTCTCAATCTTCTCATCTTCTTCTTCTTCAGATTCTTTTCCAGCTATCACGGCCTGCGCAGATTCCTGATTAATTACGAAATTTGGCACACATCGTGTGAATTCTTGGTGATGTACGTAAATAGATCGTGTTTATTTGAAAGTACTAAAAGAAGAACTCGGTCCATTACAGAAAATATGGAAAGGAAGAAGGAAATATATCGATAGATGCGACAGTATTGTGAAGCATACTGGACACACAAATAAATCCAGCACACACACTCTAATTAATTTTAATATCTATTATCTTATCATTTGCGCCTGGGTAATTTGAGCGTGTTCGTAACAAAATTAAAATCTCTTGACAATCTTCAGCGAGAAAATTTTGCGAGAATTTCTCCGATGTTTACCACTCCTTCTGCCCACCTATCTAATCCTCCACGGGGTTATGATGAAATCTAAGAAACACTGAAGCCAAGACACACAGCTCCACCTGTTCGTTGAACGGGTCTCAAACACGGGCTGCAGCCAAGGACTCAGAAACCACAGGCACCATGTGTCTAAAAGCACAGCAGCGGAAACGGTTCAGTTCACAAATATTACATCCATTACAAAAGTTATTTGGTACTACCTAAGATTACCGGCCCACAGATTATGTGTAACAACAACCTCTCTACTGCAGAGGCAATATAACGTTGAAATAAATGAGATAATCACAAGGGAACGTTTGTCTGGAATCAAACGGAAATCCCACGTCATGACTGTCACCAACACGACCTAAATTCCAACTAGATCGTTGCCGAATACAATCTAGTAAACCGACGTTACCACTTCAACCCACGTACGGTGAAACGTAATGAATTCATAAAGTCGTGACCTATTTCAAAACGGAATCCCAGAATTCACCTGGAGGGACTCTGGAAAACAACTCGTTCAGACCAAAAGGCAAGCGGAAGGAAAGGCGAAAGCATTAACCATGGCACTCGATGATGCTAAAAGTGTCGCCATATTGCAATCTTCAACGTCACGGCGCTGACCACAAATTGCATGATTCAAGGTTACGGAAGGACTTCAAACAATGCGCAAAGCGTTGCTACGCTACGAGTTCTGAGCTGTCTCCACTCGCCTGCGTTCAGATGTTCGTTCATGTTGCAACGTTGTACTATTATGTCACGCTCCCGCCACATTAACCCCATCTATTGCATAAATCCTGCTGTTACACAAAACGTTATACAGGTCCAACAACCAGCCTGGCCACAACATGGCCGCGAATCGAACCCCATCCAGTCCGAAATCGATTACGTTATTGAGGAAGCAACCCAAGAATGTGATTCCTCTTATACAGAAAATAACACTGGCTTAGGGTGTCTGGGACCGTAACACAAACTGCAGCGCGCGTTTTCAGACAAAAGTGCTGAGGATAACATTTGAACACAATAAAAAGCATGGGGAGAAATCACGTAACCAAGAGCTACGCCATTTGCTTCCAACTTGACGACAGATCCGTCTACATTACCATTTGTGAGCAGTTCATTTTAACGTGCAATATGATTTGCATCACCATCACTAAGCCTCCTTGTATGTGTTACTTTGATTGTATGTTTTAAATTTGAAAACATGGAACCATCTGTACAATAATTCATTATCTATTAAAAATTTTGTTTACAATAAAAAATCAAAACGTTGTGTATTCTGCAGTGTTACTAATCCCACAGTGTGACAATTGAGATGTACTGAAATTTCGAACATATGTGGAAACTTTATTTTCGTACAACATATTAATAGGCAATAAAATCTTCTCGGGCAATCAGCCGCGTTAGCTGGTTACCGTAGTAAACCGACGTTTCGGGGACAAACTCTGTCCCCATCTTCAGGGTTCTGATGTGACTTCCGAGGATCCAGTCACATCAGAACCCTGAAGATGGGGACAGTTTGTTCCCGAAACGTCGGTTTACTACGGTAAGCAGTTAACGCGGCTGATTGCCCGAGAAGGTTTTATTGATTGTACTCGCCGCGAAGTCTCAAATCCCATATCATATTAATAGGCAAACATCAAGGGAAGACCGCATGGAAAACGCAGACGTGAATGAAAGAATAATATCAAAGATAAACACAGATAAATTGCGAAGATGCAACAAAGCTGACGTGGCTCACGTGAGACTCGAATGACGGACGTTTGTCATCACGGCGATGAGCCTTCTGGTTTCATAACAATAATTTGATCACCTAAGCAAACAATAAACTTCTCAAGGAAGACTGTGAGTCAGATAATAAACAGCCGACTCGGGAAATAAATTGTACACATCCAGTCCGAACGGTCCCTACTCCCACGTGTGTGTATAAGCATACTTCCCTCTGTGTGGGGGAATTGGGACGTCGGTTTGTGGCCTGTTTATGCACAATGCAACCCACGCGTCAGAATTCTAAGAGGAAATTCTGCAAATCCCCAGATAACTTGTCGCATTCGACATTACAGAAACTGAGTTCAAAGAACGCGTAAACAACAAATTCATAAATCACTAAAAATATGAGCTAGACTATGCTTCCGAATTATTCTTAGTGATCAACAATAAAGTGTCTTATGTAAGTGGAATTACTTCTGTGGGGCCGTATACAACTCGTCCTTTCATTCAATCTATATCTGGCGGAAAAATAAGGTAGGCTGTTACAAATTCTAGTCTTAAAGTTAAGATTGCAGCAATCAACAAACTAATCGACTAACGTACTAATTTCATAGAACACGGTCTTACACCAGCTGATAATTACTCTGATGGTCAAGAAATGTCCTGTTGGGGAACCAAAGAGTTCGTAACTTTTGGAAAAACTCACCAGAAAACATAAATCACAATGTTCAATAACATTCACACTTTCATACATATTTCTGCTGGAATAATTTTCCGGTTAAGTGGGACATATCGAGTTTAAAAAACTTTGCCCCAATCATGCGAAGTTCCACGTAAAAAGTTAAAAAGGTTTGTTCTTTAATATTTATCCCAAATAAGCGGATGCCCCGATTAACCCCAATCTACTGTACTGTTATTATACCTACGCCCAGGTCTTGAAAATTGTCCTTCCCTCGAGATTTTCCAACATGATTGCTGCAAATATTTCCTGTTTCTCCCACGCGTCCAGTAATGTAATTAGCAACAACACAGAATGGCCGTGTAACCTAGTAAAAGTTTACAAACGTTTCAGACGTCCTTGCTTCCGCCATCATCAGGGTAAACTTGTACCAGGCTACGCGGTGCTGCAACCCCAGGTGACAGCCAGCCATCTTCGAACTCACCACCGCGAACACCTAAAATTCTACAGAACTCACAAGTTCGTCATGTTTAACAAAGTCCCCCTGATTTTCAACTCACTTGGTTCATCATTGCACAAGATGAAAAATGTTTTCGACATGGCGCGAAGCGACATATGCACCGTCTCTCTCATATGATTTGATAGGTAGAACCATGAGCGCAGGTGTTTGCCATATCATAAATAGTCACTCTCCAGCTGTCGACGAGTTGCTTTCGCATGGACATGTTCAATGTTCCTTTTCTGTCATCCACGTGACGGGATGCCATGCTTGTTTGCTGTGGCAAAACACTGCAGACAAACTGTGCAGATGGTCTGTGGTGGATTTCTGCATGTGCATGTAGCAAGTGGATCACCCATACTGAAAACGCTGGTGGGGCAGAACTGCCAAGGTAAAGGAGTACGAGTATAAGTCCCAAGAGTTCAGGACACAAAATAGAATTTTCGGAAATGTTCAACAAATCGTATTTACAGACGTATACAAAACGCAAAATTATGACGATACAACTTACAGGTACACGAAATTAAGGTTAATATGATATTTTTGATAAATGAAATG
This sequence comes from Zootermopsis nevadensis, assembly GCF_977971745.1. NCBI lineage: Eukaryota > Metazoa > Arthropoda > Insecta > Blattodea > Termopsidae > Zootermopsis > Zootermopsis nevadensis. Next base: position 5,977,529 of record NW_028259160.1, read on the forward strand.
CAGGAACCATATTTCGGTTGTAATTTTTGGACTTAAATGCTAAGAAACCTCCAAACTGGGTTGTAGAGCCAAGGAAGAAGAGGAAGAATTTCTGGACTTACGCCCATTTACCCTCGCACTGGCAAATTAGTACATCGCAGTAACAGTATTTTACGTTCTGTGCACATTCAGAGGTAGAGTCAACCGCAAAGATAAGATTAAATCGATTTGCGGATACTTGCTGAATTTCCCTCGTTTATTTTCGAATACATTCTTAAGGAGGCTGGAGGTAAAACAGTGCAGTCCATACGCTGACCGGGGAGTAATCACCTTCACGCTCCAGTAGCTTTACTCTTGGTGCCTATTAAATACGAATCCGGGTGGGCCCTATGGATAATGGCAAGAAAAATTTTCTGTTCCAACCGGGAATCGAATCCCAACGTCTAGCCAGAGACCCATCACTTTGCTGACTGAGAAATCCCGGCCCGTAATGTGTTTTGTTACCGTTCGATTTTCCAAACAGTGTCGGATCATAAGTGAACACAGCTGTAACGCAGATGTGCATTAAGTTATTCGGTTTTTGGCACGCTAGCAACGAAACTTGTAAAAATGCTCCCGTTAGCTTTGTCATATCCTCTCGCACACAAGAACTCGACAATAAATTTCCGCGAAATCTGAAACTAGAAAGTCTTACTAAAATGTGACAAGAAACTCCAATTTTGGTTAAAATCCGACAATAACGGAACACTAAACATGAAAAACTGCGTCTCTGCGTGCATATCGAGCGTAGTTCCCTAAAAATATTTATCGAAGCGATCAAAAGTTGTAGAGAAAAACGGAGCACACGGCTTATTCAAATGCGTTTACTGAAACCTTTCCATTTTCGAGACAATGGGAGTTCTATGCTGTCAACCCATAACTGGAAATAACTGAGCTTATTTCGACTAAATTCCATAACTGACGTCATTGCTTGTCGGACCAGTATGTTTTATGCTATTTATAAATAGCGTACCGAACATTGGCATTCACCAAAGGAAAACTTAGTGGCAATAACATAGCATACGCGCCAGAGAAATTACAATATACGTACATTTCTTACCTTGCTGTGTATTCCACACACACACAATTATCCTACAATAAAAGTGGAAACGTAGACACAAAAGGAATGGACACATTTCCCCAGCATCTCATGTCCATTTACAATCTGCATAAATCGATTTCGCTTTAATTTGGCTATAAAGTACGATGAAATTAGAAAAAATCGATAGATTGATAGAGATCGAAATATGGATGGAGAGACAGACAGGCAAACAGGCAGATACAGAGATGGGGAAAGGCAAGAAACAAAAATAGAAAAGTTCTACGAAAAATAAACACGAAAGAAAGATATCCAAGAAGAAATTAATTGGTAAGAATACAATTACTGTTTTACCACAAAAATTTCAGGGTCTCATTCATCATTCAGAACCAAAACACATGCGCACAACACAACATAAGCCTCTAACTAAAACCCGACATTATCGCTGCACACTGACGTCAAAGTTCTGTGTCCGCGGACGCAACTAGTTTTACTGACGACACAAAGCAAACAATAAAACCGAAAACTTGGCAAATGCTGTGATAACGAATGGTTCATAGGGCAACAAATGTGCTGTGGCATAACCTCCCTGTCCTGTCAGGCTGTAAGGGCATGGCATTTTATACAGAAGCACCCAAATGGTGATTTCCATTCTGCCCGTACGGATGGGACGATAATGAAGATAATGACCGTCAAACGGGACCCACAACTTAACGCTGGAACTGAAATAACGGTGAGGAAGTCACTGCCTCCTACTCACAAGGTCCCGATGTCTCGAAACAGACACACGTCTTGATACTTCTTCGTCAGTTGTTACGGATTCGGCCTTTTCCAGTTCAGAATTACCAGACATTATGAACCCGCGCAGACATTTGCTAACGATTTCTAGGACGGGTGATCAGCCCGACTCAAGGTCTCTACCTACACAGTAGATTGGAAACCAGAATCCGATCGGCCAAGATCCATGGCTTAAACAGCCACGTCCAGGTTACAAATTAAAATAAACGGTATTAAGCGTTCCTATAAACCTCCCAAAAAAACCATATTAACCCGCGCATTGTTAAATAATGGTGATTACGATCCTGATCACCGATTACAAACACAATTTTATATATCTAACATCCATTCAAATACTATTCTCACATCTAACATAATCATAAAGGTTTCAAAAAAGTTTAATGGATCAATGGTTTAATATTTTTAACTTTCCAAAACTGGGGCGTGCATTATATTCGGACAAATGGGCAACAGAACTTCAGACACAGAGACAATAAATTCCAAAATGAAGTTACTGGACAAGCCCTGTTGCAAATTCCAATTACGTGAGCTCTTTGTTTGAGGTACAATGGGACAAAGAATATTAAGCGTTCTCATCTCCGACAGAGTTAACAGCCACTTTCGGCCGTACAATGGGATACAATTTGATCGAAATAAATTACAGCTTTGTTACCTCAGCGACAGACATCCACAACCCTTGCAGCTACAATGCACTGAAGTGAGAAGACCTAACTCATTGGGAATACGAGGTCTGACGATCAAACAAGTGGGCTCGTGTGAGATTTCATTCCCTCAAGGTGGCGAGTAGGAAGATGACCGCCTTCTGGGATACTATACACCGTGCAGTCTCGTGGAAGTTGACCGAAGTTTGACAATGACTCCGTGTACTGCCTCCGTCATCGCCCTTATAATGGACGCAGCACGCACCTTTGAAAAGTCAGTCAACTTCCATTAGACTACACGGCGCAACAACCCAGAGAACATCCATCTTATAATTATAATTATCAGACCTTGCAGCACACAGAACTTGGTCTCTATCTATAATAACCTTCTGTTTGAAATTCTCCATGGTAATGTACGATTTCAACTGTTCAAACGCCAAGAAGGGTGAGTTGATTCACCTGATAAGAGACGGCAGGAGACTTTTTCACTGTTCTTAATCTAGCGCGTAGCAATAGAAGTTAATATTACACAAGATGACTTCCCTCTTTGTAACAGCTGCCTCGCATGCATTCACTTGTCCGATCATTAAAGTTTGTCGATTAAAGGTCACAAAGAAGCCAAAGGGTAAACGAAAAAAAATGCATTAATAAGTTACAGCTCTATCAACCTGTTGCCTTCCCCACGGTAGAAACCACCGCTCAAAAGGATAAGCACGCTGAGGTCAAACTCATTTCACAACCAACATATCAGCATATCGGAGAAGGGCTAATTCTGATATAAAATATTCCGAAAAGATATGTATTCCAAATTGGAGTACACACTTCCACTCGTTGTTTATATATGAGGATTTTAGTGTTAAATATGGGTTCCGCCACTGCGTCAAAATAGTTGCAGTTTACTGGTCAAAACGTTCCAGGCACTAATTAACTAATCGTACCGATCCACGTCAATCAATCTGAATGAAAAGTGGTGTCTGGCATTACCGATTCCATTACACAACAGAATGCATTAGCCCACACGGCTCAGGTAAACTGTTATCGGCCGTAATAAACATAAGGCTTAGCATATATGCAACGATCGGACGAAACGTCGGGATTACATACATATCGAAGCAACTGTTAATGACAGCCTCAAAAACGTATCTTCAAAAATGTGTATTATTTAATTCCGATTTCGAATATGTCTGAAAACAAATCAGTATCTTCTTGCGTGGCATTTCACGAATGAGTCTGCCTTGCTCTGTTCCTATTCAGAATGTATTCAAAGTATGAGTCCTCCGACATACGGTAGTACTTCCTGGACGGGAATTCCCTAATAGCTAATAAGTACTATCTAATAACAAGGATACAAATCCGCGTGCCCCGAGAAGGATTATAACACGCATTTCTGGTATTCCAGCGGTAAAATCCGACTGAGACTTGAAACAGAAACCAAGGTTAAAATATCTCGCGAACGATGGCATAATTATACTTGTCGCAAGATATCTCCGAGCTTCGCCGACTGTTACAAATACGCATTCGGAGCGAGAGGGAAAGCGATAGCCCCCCTCCCGACCTCTCCATCAGCAATGCCCCTCTTAACATGATGACTCGGACTGGTAGATATTCTGCGTCGTCGTCTCCACAATAAAGGGACAGTTACCACGACGACGCTGGCTTCTAGTGCATTTACACAATCCATATATTAATATATGGAAACATACGTAAGTCACGCCATGCAGGGATGCAAGGCAAAAACATTCCAAGCATCTGTTGTCAGACCCTAACATCGACGCTGGGTGGAGAAAGGCGGTCACTTTCTCCTACTTCTTGCCGCCGATAACGGAGTCCTGGTTGCATAATTATTAAGAGTCGGTCAAGGAGACAGCCTTGGATATGACGGTCAAAAAGGAAGTCTGTTCCTGACCGGAATCGAACCCCGCTGTTATCACACAACATTCGAAAGACATTAAAACACAGTAAAGTCATTACTGCTCAGAATTTCACATAGCCTACCTTACAAAGATATTAGTCGCTGGAATGGCTACTTCAGCTCAAATGGGACAAATACACAAGTGCGCGATGATGCATTGTATCTCGTTTGCTTATCGAGTAAGACAAGTGGGTTACAATATGGGCATCACCAGAGAACGATCTTATCGCATTTATATCTTCAGTTGGTCGCAGTAGCTTGTGTTAAAGCGACAGATGCCATGAATACAGAATGATAAGTGCTGGACACCGAGATATACAGCTGTCTCGAAGTTCACGAATCTTGTGAACATAAGTGCAGACAACAAAAACGTCATTCTATCTTTCCTCTTCCCGTCCACTTCAAATCAGCGATGGTATCTGTATTAAAATAAGCCACACACAATTCATCTTAACCATCTAATTAACTAAAAACCTCAGCAGTAATAATACCCGAGACTCAACATCGCGTATACCAAAAAGTTGAGCCAGTTTCTTACATCTCATCTTCACATTATTATTTTCCTCTGATCGATATGTTATCACTCCGTCTTCTTTCTGGTCTTCCTAATGGTCGCTTATCAAATACCAACAAATAATACCCAAAAATAATTTAATAAAGTTTTTAATTATTCATCTCCTTACATTTTTCGTTCTTCTATCATTTCATTTTGGGCCCACACGTTCTCTGTAACAATATTTTATTTATTTGTATTTACTTATTGCTTATTTAGCGACGCTTTCAGTATCTTGTCTATACAGCGTCAGATGAGAGGATAACAGTGAATAATGAATTGCAAAGGGTGTGGAAGAACGTGGTCGTCTCCTAATTAGAGACTTTTGCCTGGAAAAACTGAGAGAAAACACGAAAAACCTGAGTCATTGTAGCCGGTCTCCGGGTCGAAATGTAACTCTGTCAAAACTAAATAAAATGACACAAAGTACAAACGAGTGAAAAGATTTCTTTGTTCTGTTCCTGGGGGAGATGTGTGCTTCAGACCTCGAGCATGAGCAATGGACCGACCGTCTTAAAGAATCATAAAATACGCACAGCGACCGGAATCTGACAAAATAAATCTAAAAACTCACTGCAATCGGAACAATTGGGGGGCACTACGTTACAAGCCACATTAACGTTCGAAGAATGATTACAAATTTAAGTAACTTACAAGACGTTATAAAATAAAGTTACTTGCAATATTTGAAAAAATAAAAGAAAGTTAACGCAGGTTTCGCTACTGTAGGTATTACTCTCCAGATTAAGTGACGATAATTAAATTAAAATAAAATATATTACTGAGGGGGAGATGGTCTTTGAATTTGATCCGGAATGAAAAACAGTCACTTCCGTTTCCGATAGCTGCATGCTCCTTCAACTCCTTCTCTTTTATTCCTTCTTTATTCCTTTAATATTAAACAGAAAAACACGAAACTAAAACGAACTGCAGTGCAAATGCCATAGAACTCCGAGTTTCGGCTGACTTTTCAGTCTAACAAAATTCCTTTCGTGTGTGTGTCGGGGGGGGGGGGGGGGGGGTTCTTGTAAAATGTGTGAAGCAGTAAAGTTTAAACTTACTTTTTTTAAAAGTTGCTTCGACTGCTTTATGATAACTTTAGTGGATCTAAAGTTATACCCATTTACCAATCATGATGGTTTACAAATCACAAGTACGGAACTAATACTATGAAGGAAAAAGTGTCCAGTATTTCTAAATGGCTGCTAACCAAATGTTTCGACTTCTATCCACCCATGTTCCTGCAAGCTATTCTGCCCTCGGATTTATTTTCTTAGTTCCTTATAGTGGCCTTTGCTCTTAAAATATCGTGCAAGATAGTCAAAAGGACACACTGAATCACGCTACTGCAATTTAAGTGCACGCTAAGGGCAGCGCTGGAGCAACTCCCACCCGCCTGACTACGTAAATTACCTCCGGTTTCCGATGAAACTGGAGTAATATGAAAAACGGCAATACTGACGCATAAAGTAACAATGTTGAAGTGCGCTCTAATATGGCGTCACTCCTTTGAGGGGTGTACAGCCACACGTTTCCTTGTCTTGCAGCCAAGCAATTATCTAATCCTTTCTCCACTCCAGAAGGACACTGTGGCAAGGAGCACTGTCCATCGCAATAGCTGAAGGTTCTTCTCAATTTTGCCGAAGTTGAGTAAGCATCCAATGCTCAAAATTTTTCCCATTCATCAAATCATTGGAGTTTCATGAATTTGTCCCTGAAACAAAAATTAAACTTGCACTAGAAACAAATCCATCTTGTGCCCCAGCATGCAAGATAATGTAACTGGTACTTGCTATTGGTCTCCTCTTCTTAACAGACTAGTAACATCACTCCACACTTTGGATTCACTGCCTTCCATTCACAAACAACAAAGTTTCATCAACGAACGCTACGTGATATAGAATCTCAGAATTAGTATTTTCAACCTAACCCCCCTTAAAAACTGATATGACTAGCAGCAGCGCGTGGCTGTTCAAAAATATACTGTAAAATAAGTACAAGTAAGAATCCAAGGTTCTAATATTTACATAAATGCTATTAATAAACTATATGTTAACTATCTCCAAGATAAGAACATTTCTCAATATTACCCAATCATGAAACTGAAAAGTGTATTCAGAGGCAGACAGAATAATTTTATCAATGATGTCATAACTACGTAATTTATATTTGTACTAGAAACAGGTATTTGTGCTATGATATACTATTCTACAACCATGGGCCTACGAGAAATCTATGGAATGTAAATAAATTATATTCTCACTTGCTATCAAATTTCCCAAAGCTGAAGCCTATGACTCTCAGTGTGCCATTTCCATCATTATGAAAATAATATCATTATCCCTATGTCCCTTAGAATGTTCCTGATTCAATACAGATTCGCCTACATAAAACATTACATAACTATGCATACATGATACGAGCTTCAATGTCCAAGGCCCAACAGCATTTAATGTCACTTCGTTTAAACAAAACACCTTTTAATTTAACCTGATTTAAGCAAACATAAACACACAAAAATGAAAGATTTTCCCTCTCACACAAAAACACACACACATACGCGTGTTTAGATATATTATTCTAAACTATATTATACTTTACTATAACAATAACTGTTGAAAACAAAACAATTTCTTACCTGGTATAGCACAAACACGCTGTGTGAGGAAATATTGGCAATTTCTCATTTTAAAACTTTCTTCTTTGAAGGAAGAATGCGTATTTCTTATAGCCTTCATAAACTAAGAATTCATTAAAACGAAGTCTTTAGCCACGATGAACTGAACATGTGGGTATCACAGATGGTTGTCAAACAAAGAAAACATTCCTGACTTTGAAGTGTGTTACAAACAGCACACGAAAAAAGAAACACTTTCAATCTAATACTTAACACTATAAAGATTTAGAATGCTTCTTAAAAAGTGTAGAGGTTATAAAATTACTTCAAAGTAGGAACTCTTTTCCTTGGCGGTCTTATTAACAGGAAAAAGGAACATGTATTCAATCGTGCTATATTCAAGTAATTTACCAGAAATAACACACACTTTGCAGTTTTTCAATCATAAGTACAGTTTCTTCGTTCAAAGTCAATTCAAAGGATATTGTTTACAAATGCCTTCGGTTTCGTGAAGGTTAGTATGAAATTGATAAAAACAGAAACGCCATACGGCAGATATCGTTGAACAAACATGACTACATCCGCTAGGTTGCCTACACAAGGTATGACGAAACTACCTTCGTCGTACACACGGGAGGCATTATGTAAGCCTACGTCTACCGGCCCATGTGATTCGTCTGAAAGTGTCTGAGGGCTCGCTCACCCTGGGCAAGTTGCTTGACTGCAAGTACTGGCGTCAACAAACGTAATTGGTACTCGTGTCCGTGCAGATGTTGCCTTCCTACCGAGTGAAATACCCAATTGTATTGGAAAAAGGTGGAAGATACCCGTTTGCGCAAGGAAACACATTACGAAATGGAAACAGCTCGTTGCATCTAACAAGTCTGCCTACACTCATGAAGAAGTTGGCTTCAGAAGATGAATAATTCCATAAAAATCACCCCACGGTAATTTTTGGCATGTAGAAACCATTAGTTCTTGCGCCACATTCGTCCACACTGTACACTGTTTTCATCGCCTTAATTTTTCTTCGAACGCAAACAGCAAGTTAACCCTTCAGTTCCAACTTCCTCAAGTATCTGTTCATTCCTTTAATTCTCGCATTTCTGTAGCGACAGTCAACTTAGCACTTTCAACGTTCCCTAACTTTTCGTACACTTAAAAAAATGTGCAAATGTCGTCATAACTCCGCTTAAACACTCATTTTGTGAACGCATACAACAATAAATGTTGCTGACAACAAATTCTAGTCCATCAGTCCGCTTTCCAATTATACCAGCAGAAAAACAGCTGTTTTCGTACGTTCCAAGAGAGCCAAGTAGTAGTTGACATTTTTCAGTTTAAATCAAGTAAGAAGTTGAACTGGTTTCTACTTTACATGAAGTAGTTCCTTGCAGACTTTGGAGGTTCTTGACACAACGTTCACATGAGTCAAGCCTTTTCATTTCGTTTGTTTGTTTTGTTTTCAAGCAACTTGTACCATAATTTTGTTTGGCTCTAATACGATAACACTGAATAGGCTCTACGCACATTTCTTTCACGTTAAATTGTCAACAGCATCAAAAAGCATTCTCAGCAAATGACATGCCAACTGGTGTTGAATGCACTCCACGCTGACATAGTGCACAGTATGATTCAGAAGTAATGTATTATTTTCCATCTATGCCTATGCGTCCCACGAGGTCTCTTACTTAAAGATATTATTAACAATATTCATACTACTCTACTTCACCATGCGTGCTGCACGTACCTCCCACCACTTTCTTGATTTAATCATTGCAACAACTGCAGGTGAGGGTACAAACTGAGAAGTTTCTCATCTAGGCCAATAAAGTATTAAAAAACTTCAACCCCAACTCTGTTGCCTTTTCCTTGTAATCGTATATTCGTGTTATGCCTGGATTGGGTACACAAAATTATTGGTATTTATCAACTCTTATTAGCTGAAGTTACAGCTGTCAAAAGTTTGTTTGGTTTCAGACAGAAGTTCAACAGCTCGAAGCAAACACTCGGACGAACAAACATTCTCTGGCCACACATACTCTTTATTTTATTTACATGTTCAGATATGAGATTAATTATCTCCTGTTTAAAGCGTTGTCTTTCAGCAGGCTCGTTTCTGCTTTCTGTGGCAAGGACATATCAAGATTCAGAAGCATAAGATTCTAAAGGCCACTTCTCGAACTGAACTTCTACTTGAATTCTCCCGACTCCTTTAAAATAACTAAACTATACATGCCAACATGGCACTTCAATTACAAATATTCCATTCACTTCACTCACGCGCAAAGCTTACATGGAGAGGCTAATCCACTGGCAGCAACATAAACCAGGAAAGTAGCGGAAAAATCTTTTCCGTGAAAAGACCGGTTTTACCTCGTTCTTATCTCACAGGACATCGTGATTAGGGTAATTACAATGACGCAGGTGGAGTAAGAAGAAAGAACTGGGGGACCCGTTTATTCCTTCACTGAGCCAGTGACCCACAATACTTTGACCTCCCAAGGCACAAGATACAGAGACCATAAAATTATATACGTCGCTGGCTGCCACCTCCGCTTCTTTCATTCTGAAATTCACTTTCTTACCAGAAATCCACTTTCCCTGCTTTCCTTTATACGACAGCACCGCTGAAGAATTCAAACGGCAAAATCCTTCTCTGCCCACGAGACAAATTACGACTCGGGCAGTGATTCGAACCCCATTTCTCACGATCCGAAGCAAGTGTCAACAATTCAGTCTCGCCCTTCAGCGCACCATCTCGAGTTCAAATTCCTTGGCCCATACAAAGGAAGGGCGTTGCAACAACAGAATGACGTTAATTAACAACTTCACTGAAAATTAACGGTCCTCTACAGATCAATTTCAAGTGGCTTGCCGGCTTTTAAAATATTCAAGGTCATATGAAGGTCATTTTTTCAAACGCATTTTTCTGCCTATATATAGGGATCTGAGTGTCAATACTCATGTCAGATAGAAGTAACGCACACGCCACTGTCATGTCATAGTCACGACAATACCAGTCGGTGGGTTTTCCGAATAGAGGCTTTTAAAGATCTCAAGGTCATTCGAAGGTCATATTTTCAAACGAGTATTTATAGAGATCTCAGTGTCAATACTCTTGTCAGTTTGAGGTCACGGACAGGTCATCGTCATGCCATAGTCACGACAAAATTAGTCCAAGGGTTTTCCGAAGAGAGGCCTTTAAAATACCCAAGGTTTTTAAAAATTCATTTTTTCAAACACATATTTCTGCCGATCTGTAGGAATATGGGTGGCAATACTCATGCCAGTTTGAGGGCACGGACAGGTCATCGTCATGCCATAGTCACGACAAAATTAGTCCAGGGGTTTTCCGAAGAGAGGCCTTTAAAATATTCATGGTATTTCGAAAGTCATTTTTTCAAACGAATATTTCTGCCGATCTGTAGGAATATGGGTGGCAATACTCATGCCAGTTTGAGGGCACGGACAGGTCATCGTCATGCCATAGTCACGACAAAATTAGTCCAGGGGTTTTCCGAAGAGAGGCCTTTAAAATATTCATGGTATTTCGAAAGTCATTTTTTCAAACGCATATTTCTGCCGATCTGTAGGAATATGGGTGGCAATACTCATGTCAGTTTGAGGTCACGGACAGGTACTCGTCATGCCATAGTCACGACAAAATTAGTCTAGGGGTTTTCGGAAGAGAGGCCGTTAAAATATTCATGGTATTTCAAAAGTCATTTTTTCAAACGCATATTTCTGCCGATCTGTAGGAATATGGGTGGCAATACTCATGCCAGTTTGAGAGCACGGACAGGTCATCGTCATGCCATAGTCACGACAAAATTAGGCCAGGGGTTTTCGGAAGAGAGGCCGTTAAAATATTCATGGTATTTCGAAAGTCATTTTTTCAAACGCATATTTCTGCCGATCTGTAGGAATATGGGTGGCAATACTCATGCCAGTTTGAGGTCACGGACAGGTACTCGTCATGCCATAGTCACGACAAAATTAGTCTAGGGGTTTTCGGAAGAGAGGCCGTTAAAATATTCATGGTATTTCGAAAGTCATTTTTTCAAACGCATATTTCTGCCGATCTGTAGGAATATGGGTGGCAATACTCATGCCAGTTTGAGGTCACGGACAGGTACTCGTCATGCCATAGTCACGACAAAATTAGTCCAGGGGTTTTCGGAAGAGAGGCCGTTAAAATATTCATGGTATTTCGAAAGTCATTTTTTCAAACGAATATTTCTGCCGATCTGTAGGAATATGGGTGGCAATACTGATGCCAGTTTGAGGTCACGGACAGGTCATCGTCATACCATAGTCACGACAAAATTAGGCCAGGGGTTTTCCGAAGAGGGGCCTTTAAAATATTCATGGTATTTCGAAAATCATTTTTTCAAACGCATATTTCTGCCGATCTGTAGGAACCTGAATGACTATATCCTTGTCAGTCTTAGGTCATGGATAGGTGAACCTCAAGATCAGTAGAAGATTTGTCCAAGGTTTTGAGGAATATAGGCAGTGGCGGCCCGACCATAAGAGTTGCAGAGCTGCAGCACCCCCTAAAATGTTTCAAAAATTGAAACATTTATTTTTTGTGTTTATATAATTTGTAACACTTTATTTTCTCTATTTCATTATTTTCATATTGTCCCTTACGTTGTCATTATCCACTAATCAGCTGAACTGATAGTAAGTCCACGGGCTAGGAGTGCGAAGCAGAACGGTTTTGCGATGGGTTAGGTTGTATCCTGGACATTTTCTAGCGTGTTCATCGGGTGGTCATGGGGATGTCTTGGAGAAGTGCTGGAGAAATCCTGGACAAGGAGTCGGAGTGAAGTCAGAGATTTTACTACCGACTCCACAGCACTGATTAATATTCCTTTCCCATGTGGATGTGTGTGGTTCAGAGACCCAAAACAAAACCACGTGTCACATTCTACTAGTCACCATACATGAAATCACTCCATTAAGTTTATTCTTGCGAATTTAAAAGAATATTTTAAAATTCTGAAGATTGCATATAATTAAGTGTATACAAATAAAATATGAGTAAAAGTTACAATTAATTATATAATACATACTAAGTTTCCAAAAGCATGTAAAAAAAGACTACAAAAGACTAAATTTCTCGCACTCACCACCTTGAAAACCACAAATATCAGTGAAAGTACTGTGCAAAATAACTTTAATCTTATTCAACCAAATCAGCAGTTAACAGCCCCTAGAATTTAATTTTAGGTGGGAGATAGTATGGAAAATCAACTGTAGACTACAGAGTAGAGGCAATTTAGCCATCAGTTCTCACTCTAGAAATGTTCCTGACCTGGACCAGTCATAAATCTGCCAGTTCATGGGATTTTAAAAATATGACATGAAACAGCTCTCAAAGACAATATACATTTACCACGTCAAATGTGATTAAAAGAATCAAATCATACATCATCACGCACTTATTTTTTCAAAATCAGTTAAAGGCAAAGAATATAATTTAGTGATATAGCTTTAAAAGTGTACTAACAATAGTGTATTACACTCAATACTGCTGTTCTTCTGGACTTATTCGCCGTTTAAAATTTTAAACCAACAGCACTACATTTCAGGACCTGCTCCTATCTTATGGTGAAAATACCAATATTGGTGGGTCTGACAGAAGGGCTAATCCCACGATTTAATAGCTCTCTGCCAGTATAACCCTAAGTTCTAACACTACTTTTTTCCAAGACCGATGAATACGATCCAGAGCCACATCCACCCATCTCCCTAATCATTCAATTGGCTGCTTTTGTTGAGGTTTCCCCACCAACAGTCTGCATGCATTTCTTGTCTCTTATCCAAGTAATATGACCAGTCCATGCCCATCTCCTCAAGGAAACTGTCCCATATATATTTACAATCACTAAATTTGTCATTGTGTACTATCCACTATAACCCACTTACTTAATTTTCGACTTCATGCATTTTCGTGGGCACTTGGTTACAGACACTTGCGATGATTGTGTGTTCAAGTTCTGACTGGCTAAAATTGCAGTACAAAGTTTTACAAGAAATAAGTAATATGTGGCACCTGTAACAAGATCTACAAACTGAAACAACAAATTAACTACGTTTGTGGGTAAACCCCACATTTTTTACAGTGAAGTGAATCAGTTAGTGCTAAACTACATGAGGAATATGAGCCTGCAGATCTGAAGGGCTGATATTCGAATTGGGCATTTGGTACGACCACTGTCATATTCAGTTTACTTTGTATGCGATTAAAATCTGCAAGCTGTAAGCTAAATTTTCTCGCCAAGTACAGTACTGATACCGTTACACAACGCATTAATGGTAGCGTTCATGCTTAGATGGCGAAACAGGTACTTGGCGCCTGATAAACACAAAATGACGTCATATGCGCACCGTGTGACATTGCCTTCAGATATCACGTGGGGACATCGATCCGGCCGTCTGGACTCGGGAGCCTAGACTTTCCTCTACACTTCGGGAAACGAGAGCCTCTCCCACGACTTACACAGCGCCAGCTTACGTGAAACACAACCACCAATTACAGCACAAATAAGGCAATGTTTATGGATTCTTCTCCCCAGTTTTACACGCAGACCATGATACTGCTATGACATCAGTGCTATAAAACCGACAACAAATGCTGTTCCTGTAAGTCATCATCTAACTTTTAAACCGTTTGCATGTGTGTAGGGCGGTTAGCAGAACTCAGGCTGAAATACATTTCACACGCAATTCAAATTTTAATTACGATCTTTCCAAGAATACTTGCTGTGAGCCCCTAAAAATCCTATTAAATAACAAAGCAACTTATGGCAACTCAATAAAACATACTTCAGACACTGATATTCAAAACCTATACGCATTCCGAGAACTTATACAACTTCCCTACTATGAAGCATTACCATGCAAATATAAATTAATACTGCCAACACACGAGTCTACCTTAAGTCATCCAAATTAGCATTGGTTGTAAAATATAAATAGACATCAATCACTTACTCACCGTTCAAGGACCAAATATGAGATGGCAAAGAGTGAGCAGTATAAACCCTTCCAAGACTGATGTTAGCTGCTAATGGACTGTCCAAGACATGATCTTCCGTCGAACTGCTGTCAGTTTCTGGGGATTCGGATATGTCATATGCTCCAATATTAGAGTTCGGTATTCCTATTGCTTCATGACTTGAATGACTATCTGGTACACTGGACAGAGAACGAGCTCTTTGTCTGTCACTAGACACTGCACCAGGAATTGCGCGGAGAAGACTAAATCCTGTACCTCCTGCAACTACATCCGAGTTACTGCTAGTTGAAAAAGTTCGAGCTCGAGGGCTTGTTCCTCCACCATTTGCTGTACTCGCTTTAGCACCCATTAGACTTACAGAATTTTAATTGTCTGTAAAAAAACGAATTATATATTTAATATGTGCTAAGTGCCGGAATCTCGAAGAAGATAACACCAATTCATATCATTAAACCGCAGACTACACACCACCCACAATAACAATCGGCCATACTGCGAATGGCTACACTAGAGACATCTGAGGTACGCAGATCAGAGATGAACAAGTGATAAACAAATGACACGCGGTTGCAAAGCAACGTTGGTATTAGTCTATGATGACAGGTTAACATCTGTTACCCGATCAATTCAAGTAAATTACAAAGTTTAAATAACTATGAAAGTGTAGATATAATTAAATTCTTCAGAGACGGGCAACTCATGTATCTTCAACTAAATATGAACAATGAATATCAAATTTAATGAAATAATAGTACAATGTTGACATCACACGTTGTGAATCAGCCAAATGTACCGACCCTAATCATTTATCCGACAAATGATACAAATTTATAGGTATTTCAACACTAATATTTACGAAGTGTGGTGCACTGTCTCCCCTCTTCCATGCATCATCATGGTGTGATGCGTAATTAAGCACACGGATGATACCTTTCCGAAGCTATAATCTAAGGGCAAACTTTACTATAATGACGCTACCTTTGTAGCTTCGAAAATTTACATACATAACTTTAAAACTTTTAGTGCTTATAATTTCAAATGCACAAAACAGGTTTCATACAAAATTTGTACTCCAGACTTTTATTCCTGACATTGAAATATAGATTTCACAGACTTTGTGCTATTTTGCCCTGTAACAATGGCAAACATCAATCAGGTTAGTAGATCTCTAGTCTTTGAGCTTTTGTCTCAATTGCTGGAGTCAAATGAAGTAAGGTAGAATAACAGAGATAAATCAGGAAGGTTATGTTTGGAACACACATTGTCTACTTTACAGTGCAGTCCTGTCAAGTCTCTGGGATAAACTCAAGCCATGTGTTCTTCTCAGATGTAAGTAAAAGACTGAAAAAGTGATCAGGAAACACCATCATAAAAAAACTGGAATAATAAAATATGTTAGTATCTGCAACAGCAACAACAACCTGCAATTTATTTGTCTTAGTCATTTTAATAAAGTATGAATAACAAAAACAAAACAATGCTGTAATGATCAGTCTTAACTACTGTTTACTATACTAGAGTGTACTGAAACTTATGCACTAGAACATTTCAGTCATTCCCACTGCCTGAAGTGTGCACAGGGAGCAGTAGCTGACTATAATTCACTAGAATGGCAGTAATTAGGTGGCTGCACTAGTCACTGCTTTATGTTAGATCATATAAAACCCACACCACCACCACTAGCAGTGTCAGAGTCACCACCACACACAACCTGTAAAGGCATACTTCACCTACGTTCTAAAAGATCATTACACACTGGAAATAGTGAGTAATCAAATTGCCTTTTCTCAACATTTTAATATGGTGAAATAATGAATTTTAAATGCAGGAAACTAACAAGCACAGACCTTTGAACACTAATAACTGCTGTAAAGACAGCATGGCACATGTTCAGATGACATGTAGCCACAGCTAGATTAGTATGACACATGTGGTGGTGTTGACATTTTTTTAAATGCTTGCTAATGAAGAGGAAGTGGATATTTGTTTATGGATTCTGTTAGGGGAATGTGGTAGCAGCTCTCCAATAATATAACAGACAATTCTAAAATTGGTAAATGCCAAATCAGGGTGATGCCCCAGTGCTTTTAAGAGTGCTGTGGCACTACACTGGAACTTCTTTTAAATATAATGATGTCAAATATGGGCAGTATATCCTAAATGAAAAATGGATGTAAGCCTTTCTAGGAACCAAGTTTCTGTTTAATTCTGTATTTAAAAGTATGAAAGAGTATAATTAACTAATAAGAATGGCCTCATATTATGATCCTATTAATTTCTTTCAACCTAGAACTATGTCCCAGATCACCCAAACACATTTTACAACTACACATTTAAAAAGGAATATATGCAAAAGATGTAATTGTAAGAAGAATTTGTAGCATTACACTTTTACATCACCATAACAATTTCATAAATTGCTGTTCTCAGGTAAGCAGTTTTTAAAGAACAGGTTTTCCACCACAAGGATGTCATATGCAAGTTTCTGATGACAAATTTTGCCTATCTGAATACTGTTTATCAAGTCAGGTGGTGTCACAAAATGTTCCCTTTCCTTCTCCTAACAACTCCAAGTTCCAACAGTACTTTTGTTTCATTATTTGTGAGATTCATACCCATTGTGACAAAACATTGCATTTATTAAGGCTTCAATATCATAATAAAATGCAGCAATTTAATTTGAAGCAAATTCTGACACTTTCCATTCCAACTCTTAAAAGTTAAGGTGCATGAACAGATTATATGTTCCATATTTTGAACAGTTCCATACATTCAGATGCCATCTGGTGGTAGACTTCAAATCTCTGTGCTCTTAGATATTTTATCATTCTTAATTATATGAGTATGGGGAATTTAAACCCCCAGACTAAATGGCTGCCACACAGAATTTAACTGAAGGTGTTTAAAGGTTTAGTAGTATGCTATTTAAGACTTGAGGTTCTCACAGCGGTGAGTATGAAGATATCCGTCTTCTGGGTTATTGCGCTGTGTAGTATGCTATTGTCAAGCACAACCAGCTGGGATCACATGTAAGCAGTGATACATGGTCAATAAAGTTTACAGGGGTAATTCTGTTACAA
Source organism: Zootermopsis nevadensis (assembly GCF_977971745.1). Classification (NCBI taxonomy): domain Eukaryota; kingdom Metazoa; phylum Arthropoda; class Insecta; order Blattodea; family Termopsidae; genus Zootermopsis; species Zootermopsis nevadensis. Next base: position 5,995,217 of record NW_028259160.1, read on the forward strand.
ATATCAGCAGCCACTGTCCTAACCATAATTACCATACCATAATTATGACATACATCATATAAAAAACTCCATGATTGCAGCCACCTAATAATTACACAAGTGATTAATTTCAGTTTCTCACAGCAGCAAGCAAGCCACTTAACATACTAAGGCATTCAACCTCTTCACTGTGGTGAGCAAGTGCCAATGTTATCTTCCAAGTAATAATGTTATATGGACTTCTACAAGTCCACATAACGTTACTGGTACCTACCTACAAGTTCACAAAGCATTACTACCCAGAAGACCGACACATATATCTTCAGTGCAATGGCAACCTAAAATGTCATAAATGCACTTAATTTTGAGCAAGTAAAGTTAAGGTGATTAGTGAGATTTGAGGTTCTAAGGTCAGTGAATATATCAATGGTGGTCTTCTAAGTTGTAATGCAATGTGGAGTTATAGGTGAGTACCAACATTTCAGAGAAAATACTGCCTCCAAATTCAGCTCTGTAGAATTGTACACCAGTACCAATGAATTCTATCCTTTGGGGAGTTTCTGTCCTTAGGTTTTCACAGCTGAAGTTCAGTGTATAACTTTGACTTTTGGTGATGGGTTGCATCAAATGTGGGCTTTTCAAGTTTCTACCCTTTTCAGGATGTGTACTGGGGGTTTTAGGAAACCTTTTATATAACAAGCAGTAGGTGGTGAGTGAGATGTGAGGAACCTGATTGGTGGAACAGAGGTGCAAATGTCTATGCAGACAGTAGTGAGCACATGGTTAAGAAAGAAGGCAATGAAGTTTTTACAGACATGTAGTAAGGAAAAGACTGGAGAACCAATAATCAGCAGAAACTAATTACTCTGCACCAACTAACCACAACATTGACATTGACAGAGCAGAAGTCACAGCCAATATCCAGACCTACTGCCACTGCATCATCAGTGAAGCAACTGAAATAATCAAAAGCCCCCACAATGTCAACTGCGAAGATACAGAATAAGTAAAGCCTGGCATCACCTCTTTTCCCTCTCAGCCATACATCCAACCACTGAATTTCCCCTCTTCATGTTGTCAACAAAAACTTTTTATCACCTCTTCTCCTTACCATGGCTGCTAAACATTTTTTTGGAACCTCTTCTCATAACCATGTGGCCACTAAAATTTTCTCATCATTCCCTTACACAATGCATATATTCATCAAAACTTCTTTCATCATTTCTTTTCTCATCCACATGCTTGTTACCAATTGGACAGAAGCCCACACCTCTGTTCCACCAATCAGGTCCCTCACATGCCACCTATTGCCTGTTGTATATAAGACTTCCCGAAACCCCCAACACATAATCACCCCAAAGATGGTAATTTTTTTTACATGACAATGTTTCAGAATCCCTTAATCAAACAGGTTCAGATGTCAGTTTTAGGGATGGTGATGGTGAATCTAAATATGTTATTCACATAGTGATCATGAAAGTCATTGAAATTAATTCAGCACTGAAGGAATCACAATAATATGTACAAAGAAGTGGAAAGGTTAATCCACTCATTCCCAATACATGGTCTATCCACAATCTTTGAGAAATTCAGACTTCAGTCCAATTAGATAATTGTGAAACAGTGATTTATAGTTTAGGTAATAACAAATGTAAAAAAGCTTGAGGACAAATTGGCTCACTAGCATTTACCTACATGACTGAAGAGTGAATTTTTAGAGCCTGGATCAAGATGATTCACTTTAACAACATGCATATTATAAGGATCATTCTACAAAAAATAATCTTTTATCATAAATTGTTTTCAAAATCCTCATACTCAAAACATAAGCAACAAATTAAAATATACTCTAACATCACAATCATACATTCTTTAACATTCTTCTAATAATATGAAACAAGATGATGATTACATCATATTTAAAGATTCTGGTAAAGACAAACAATTGTATTTGTGTTCTGAGTTTGTATGTGTGGAACAATATTTCGAGAGCCAATACTTTCTAATTACTACTTTGTACAAAAATTAGGATCATACTATAAACAACTTTGCCAGTTCAATGAGTCATATCCACATAACATTATAATCACAACATAACAGTTCTTATATTCTTCTGACAGAACAATCAAGAAGGATTAAAAACAACATGTCAATACATTATCTTAACTAAAAATGTTGGATAAATTATGACTGTTTCCACTTACATCATAATAACAATGCAACAATATCTTCAAAATTGATTACCTCTTTTCCTACCAGGGAACTGATGAAGTCAATGAAGTAGGTTATACAAGGCCTTGCCACAATCCAGTCAGAACAATACTGAGAGGATATGCTCTATTACATGTATAATGCAAGTTGTATGTTAAGAGATAGCACCACATGTAATAGATACATATCTTGATACCAATTTATTCTGATTATCTTACTCACAAACGTCCGTATCCCTTTAAAATGTAAGTTTTGAGAAACAGTTTACATAACCTGTGCCCACAGGCTTGGCAAGATGCAAAACTATGAGGTTTGTCAGAAATTATTACAAAGTAACTGTGTTATATATTAAGCATACTGATCAATGCTGGTAAAGTATTATGTTTTCTGGTTTACTGTAGTAGTTATTGCACTAGTATCTGTGTAGGACAGAAAATTCTGCATTTTTACCAGTGAGAATGTACATTTACTATATTTTCACAATTATAGCATGCACTTTTCATCCATAAAATACCTTAAAAAACAAAGAAATTGTGCATTGTGTTCACATTCATTAATTCAACAGAATTATGCTAAAAGTCACCACTGAAAGTGCCACTTATTGGAAGAAGCTTATTTTCTTCTACATTACAGCAACAGTGAAATATTTAAAAAACATATTTAATATGCAGCTGTTTCCTAAGCACAGAAACTAATCAATAAATTCTGTACAACTAACAAGTTAAAAAAAGAATATCTTCAGTACAAAGCTTCAAATTTCAGTGCAAACTGAAGTCAGGCAAACACAGTACTTTCTTACATGCTCAATACTATACAACCTTACGGAAAATTTCAAAAAAGTATCAAACCTGAATAAGTTGTTTAGTGGCTTGGGCATTTAATCTGAATACAATACAATTTACATACATGACCTTGAATACAAGATCTACATAAAAAAATCAGCTAAGGGTCCCAACACACTTCACAATAATGGGGAAGTTACATAAGAACCCTAAACTATAACATTACTACATGATTTCAGTAACCGGAGCACCACCCTTCACTTATTAAAAAGGAGGAAGAGCAAATTTTGTTTTCCAAAACATAAATTGGAATGACATTTACAGTGGAAAGTACACTTTGCAGGCCATATAAAAGCAATCTGACCTGAAGAAATCCAGCTAAATCACATCAATTCCAGCACTTAAAAATTATATAAAAAATAACTGCTTACATTTATTACGGCAATTTCCCCTGCATAATTCGTTGGTTATGAGAACTGCTAATCCCACTAGTAATAATTTCCTCATTTCAAAGCTGTTCTGTCTTTTAATTATTAAACATACTTAAAAGAAACTGGTTATATCTTTCAGCACATTATATGTACTGGGAGAATGAAGACATTACTATCACAGGAACATGATTTTTAATGTAATGGAAAATTTTATTGTGGAGTTAGAAGTGAATGCATTATGACTGAAATTAAATTCTATTTCCTTTAAATGCCCAAATTAAAATTTTAATCCTTCATAATTTTATCAGTTTAATATTAGCCCAAAGGGCAACACTAACTGTTGAGAGGGATTGGCTCTGTACACCATAATCATGCAGCTCCTAAGCCACTGTAATGGCTGCTACAAATTATTCCTGTACTCAAACTGGACTGTTCATTTTAGGATGTAATTCACTACTACTTGGACTGAATGTCACAATAGGTATTTTTCTGGACCAACTTGTGATGGTAATTAATGTTCTTAATGCAGAGAATACTGTTCCACTTATCTCTGCTTAGGATGCTTAACAGCGCAAAAAAATTAAATTAATCCTGGTTTTCTGTTAAATAAATATGGACTGAATGCCATACTTTATGAGAGAATGTATATCTTAAGGTATTGATACCTTCAATCCACAGCTCTGTAGAAAAAGCTACCCCAAAAAACAACAAATCTTGCTTAAATTTTGCACTTGCCATTAATGAGTTCCTGTAGACTTCTTTTCACCTCAGATATGGAATAAGAGTCATACAACAGATGATGATTTGGGGATAACTGATCCTGTTTGCACCAATCACAAGATGTTACGAAAAAAAGAAAAACAGGACTGGAACTTTATATAGATTTTGTAATGTTGTTGAACAGTCTTTTACCCCACCATGACTCCAAATCAAATGGTTTAAAATCTGAAAAAGACATAAATGGATATAATTTGCCATCTTACAAATATCAATAAAAAATGAAAATTCTCAGTTCCTAAAAGGTACAATAGATTTAAGTATGTGGCTAAATTTACTTTTGTAAATTCACATATCTGCTTACTCTTCTTGGATGAATAAAAAACACCTTTGTCCACATTCTGACTTTCAATTTGCAATCTCACTCATATTTTTTAGGACCCTGAGGTTAACTAGCCAACCAATTAACTCAAAATGCATAAAGCAGTGTTGTTCTTTAAAAGCAAATAAATAGACATCAGCTAGTATATAAATTCCTCACCGTTTGTGGAAATTTAAGTTTCATCACAATGTTCAAAAAAGCCTCCCTATCCTGGGCTAGATGAATCCAATCCACAACATCCCACCATAATTCTCTAATATAAATTTTAATATTATCCTCCCATCTATGCATAGGTTTCTGAAATGATCTCTCTCTCTCTCTCTACACCAGATTTCCTCCTTCAACATGGGAGACAAATTTTATACCCATACAAAAAATAGGTACAATTACAGTTTTGTACATTTTAAATTTTGCATTTTTAAATAGCAGCCTGATGATGAAAGTTTCTGAAGCACATGGTAGAAAACACTCCCTGAATATAATCTTCACTTAATTTAATCATAATTACAATTTTCCTTTCTTACCATAGTTCCCAAATTTTAAAAGGATTCATAAACTATCTTTATAAAATGGATTTGCCCTGTAGTCTGATGACAACATGAACATACACTAAATTGTCTCTGTGTTTACTTCAGACCTACTTCCTTACTTACACCTAACAGAACTTGTGTCTGTAAATGGTATTTATGTTTTCGCCCAATAAATCAACACAGACCAGCTGGAAATTCAGCAATTTATTTACTTTTCCTGGAATAGTCTGCTGAAAACATTTTCTTCAGTCATTCTTCTCAAAGACTTGGAAGGTGTTAAATGTAGAACAATGCCGAAATAATTTATCTGAGATCTGAACCCATCCGGCATTGTTTATGTAAGTACAGCACAAAATAAAATTAAACACAATTTTAAGCAATAAAATATGTTTGTACTATTACGTAGTGACACAATTCCAACAAGAAAAATAAACCACAGGAGAAGTCCTAAAACTTGCATCTATTCATGTATAACATTGCTGTATTTGATTGAATGTACAACATTAGCTACTGAAATTAGATCATTCTGGAAGATAAATCTTATGTATAACATATAAATCATATGTATAAGTTGAGAACAAGTTAATTACCTTGTAATATTCCATTTGGTTCACCATCATTATGGTACACTATGCATTGAGGTGCATCTGAAACAATATGGTAAAAGAGTACAGAAATGTTACTTTTACATGGCACAAGTCCACTGTACAATAATCTTCCATCAAAAGTTAATAATAATTTAATGAGTCAAGAAATTCCCTGGTTTTATGGAACATGAAGGTTCAATCACCATACTCAGTGACTTGTATAATTAATTTAGTACTGAGAGCGCCAACTCTAGGAACTGGGTAGGACACATCTCAGACATAGTAAATAAGAAATGGTTACAGAAGTTTGGTGGAAAACTTGTTGGAAAGAGCAAAATGGAAGACTAAGATTAACAAACTGAAATCATAAAATTATAACAGATCTTTGAGAAACAAGGTTAGTATGGGAGGCAGACAGAACATTTCAGATGATGAGATTTAATACTGAACCTTCTGGTTCTACCACCAGACAATTAATTAGTTATCAACGAAGAATTTGTACTTACTAGGCTATGCATGATGGACCTGCTCATTTTACCAGTAATGTAAATCAGTCTTTGGGCCCTCACTACATTAATGGATAGGATAAAATAGAGTGGTTCTGTGCAATAACCCAATCTCATACCTGCTGACTACCATTTATGGGGCCAACAGGACAGTCTATTTAAAGGGTCAATATGCAGGAAGAGCTTTGAAGCCTGATTCAAACAGTTGTGTCACAGGATTCAGTTATGCAATCAATGCAATGGAGAGAATTTTCAGCATTTTCTGTAAACATGAAGCTGTTGTTATGATGAAATCTAATAAATGGATGTGGTCATAAAATATGTTACTAGTAACCTGATTTCCTAATGCTTCCCATTATTGCTAACAAAGAGGTTGTGACCATGTGTGTGTAGGAATTTTCTGGCTTGATTTCAGGTTTCTAACATGATCATTACATTTACTGCACATAATTAAGTATCACCCTGTATAATAAGGGAACAATGACAGATTTTTTTTAAAGACAGATGTGGGACAGTAAATTCTTTTAGTGTTATCCAGCATCATCCATGCAATATGTTACTTGCACCTATGAACAGTGAAGGGCACAAGAGGGAAGGCAGCTATTTACATCTGCCCATGTGGCCACCTGCCCGATCACATACTGGGCAGACAGCCAGATGTAATATAGGAACATGCCAGCAATAGTGAACTGCCTTTGAAAAGAAAAGAATTAAAATCTTGGTAGTTTTCCTGTCATTTACATCACAAGTAAAGAAGAAAAATGAGGTGAAATGCAAATGACACAAAAGTAGTGAAGGCCACTGTCACATATATCCCCCAACAAAGCGGCAAAACCTGTTATTTTTACTATTCTGGTTAAAGGTTATTTACAATACCCTAACCTTCTACAAATGCAGCCCTTTCTGTTGTGTTCACATTAACTACAGGTTATACAAACACAAATGCATTAATTCTGTAATATTTTAAGATAAAAGGTAAAAGATAAAGTTGACCTATGCCTTCAGCATTGTCTTGAAGGTTTGTAGGCAGGGTTTGAAATACAGGTAGTCCATTAACTTTACTAAAAATGTATTTACCACCGAAAGTATCTGGGGGGAAAAAAAGGTATTTCACTCTTTCATTGACAAAGTACTTGAAATCAGTTGTACTAACATGGCAACAATATTAACACTCGATATAGAAACTTAAAATGCTATTTCTTTTAAGAATTTGGATTAACACGCAAAACTTTAGCCTACTTCACATTAAATTTTTATGGAATAAAAATTATACTTACAAACTTTGAAATCCAACCAATACAAAACAATTAGAAAAAGAACATAAAAATTAACAGTTCTGATACATTTGCTCTGTTATTGACCCTAGTTTCAGTTCATGAATGCTAACTTTTAATCAACTTGAAAACCATAATAAAACTTATGGGAAAAAGAGTTTTGGGCATAAAGTGTTTGCTTAATTTGTCTCTACAGCTATTGTTTGAAACATTTCTCACTCTAGCAAATACTTACCTACTTATTCTTGACATGTATGCAGTAACATGCAAAGTGTTTGTTATTGTTATTCTGTTTTGACCAAATTTCAATCTGTCAAACAATTTTAGTAAAACTCCCCAATAACTAACACCATAACTAAATGAACGAAGTGAATATACTTACTTGAACTATTCTCTGCTGACTCTTGTTCAAATTCCTTACAAACTTTATCCCAAGCTAGAAAAGAAGCAGATCATCAGTATGATATCCAACGTTAGATGTTCTACTTTGACTTTGGACAAACATACAGAAACAAACTATAAGCTACAAACATGACATTTAATCAGTAAAATATGGTTTTAGACCTTTAATCACAAGAGGCTTAGGAGTTCCAGTTCACACACAGGCTCCCATATCTGATCAAGATCAGAAGTAACATGTCATTAAAGATAACATCTTTCAGAACAAACATTTAGTTTTCTCCAGTCACTGCATGGAGCACACAGTTACATTTTGTGATTCCTTAACATATGCATATGCGTACTGCTTGCTGGGCCAGGTGTAAGGCAGCAGTAGAGTTGCTAGCAGTGAAAAGGTTAGCATAGCATGTACTACACAACCCACAAAATGGTCCAAAGTTTACTAAATGATAACAATGTATCATAAAGTAACTTGATCATTGGACTTGCACATCATCAATTCTTGAACTTTGTGAAGGTCAGATTCAAAGTGCACTGGTGAGAATTGAAAAATTTATTCCTACAATCTGATGTATCTTATGTAAAGACAACCTGTCAAACCAATCTACATCCTCACTTCCAGTATCAAGTTCCAAGCACCAGTGCTTCATTTCAGTCTATTTGTCACATTCAACTCATAATATGAAGTAATGGAAATAGCAAAGCAATATGATTTTGATTTATCTATTTTCATGAGTGGTATATGCTGAATTCAGCATAGGGATAAAATCAATGTCCTTTTACCAATTTGAAAGGCAAGGAATCAATATTTAAATTAAAACATGTTTTGTTGTTAGCAACAGATTTCATGAAGTTTGTTTCGTCAGTATGTAATGTGAGTTTATAGGCTGTAAGTAGGTTTGACGTTATATGATCATATATCTTGCCTCTTGCATTTCCAAATCATTCAACCCAAAGTGCTACACACACAGCTATTAAAATGGCACTTCAAATAGGAAAAAAGTAAATGTGTGCTGTGGTATCATGAGTCTAGGTCTGCAGTTTCAGTGCAAAGGAGATTTCATACAGTCTTTGGATTGAAGCCACAAACAAATATGTAAATTTACAAGTTTAAAAATTGTTTGATCAGACTGGCTGCATTTGTGAAGAAAAAAGCCCTGGAGTTACCAGTCACAATTCATGTGTCTTCCATTCACAGTCCTTCCTGACAAATAAACATGCAACACAACAGTACAGAAGCATTTTGAATTTAAAATTTACAAGTACCAACTGTTGCAACATGTAACTACACTAGATAAAGAAGATCACCACACATTTTGCCCCAAATATCAAGAACTGAAAATGACAAACTTCTTACAGCTCAAACTGTTTTCAGCGATGAAGCCACAATCCAATTATCAGGAAATGTTTATCAATATAACCTGAGAATTTGGAAGAGCAAACAATCTTCATGAAGTTACTGAATATTCCAGAGACAGTCCAAAGTTGAACATGTTTTGTGTTTTATACAAACAGAAATATGTTCAGGCCCTCTTTATTTGCCAAATATACTGTGGCTGGCATAATGTACCTAAACATGTTGCAGAAATTTCTCATGCCTATTCCGAAAGAGGAGGGTCCCAATGATATGCTACTTGAACAAGATGAAACATCTTCACATCTCCACAAGGAAATGATGGGCCACCTTGTTTACCTAACCTTACTTTTAGGGGTACTTCAAGAATGCTGTGTATGTGTCACCACAGGCAACCACTCTGAAGAAATGCAACCAGATTAACAATCTTTACTAAAACTGAATACAGATATGATATCTGACAAGCCACTCATGATGCCCTCATTAAATGAACATCTATAATCACATAACCTACTCAAATATATTTAGATTTCATTCCTGTGTCTTTCAGGTCAAGAACGATGGTATATATTTCATGTCCACATCCTGTATTAAAAATATACTGGAAGAATAATTTAGTCCTCAACAACAGATGTTATGTCAGTCAATGGTTAGTACTCATGTCTTCCACAAGAATGCAGTACAAAGGTAATGAAGAAATGTGAGAAGACACTTTATTACATTTACATCAATTCCAAATTTTAAAACCTTACCTCCTAAAGAACTAACCTATGCCTGTGTTGAGTGTAAAATATTTCAGAGACATAAAAGAGGAAGATCAACTTCTTCAACAACTGACTTTGATGTTATTCCATGATACAACTTTTTAGTGTATTTGTATATCAAAAATTTGCCACAAAGTTATTTTTAAGGATCATGAGTTTTGTAGAAAGCAAGGTTGGTTTCTTCATAAATAGTGTGGCACTGATTCACCAGTCTAATTGAAAAATGTTATGACAAAACCACTGGAAAGCACATTTCATCTTTTGAGAATTAATAATGGAATTGGAACATATTTATATAAGACAAAGCCTGAAAACCAGCAAAATTGTAAGACTCTGAAATAAAAAATGTCAAATAAACTGCAAGAAACAAGGCAGAACAATTTTTAAAAAAATTGTACAATTTTATAGACTTGTGTAAAAGTAATAGCTATGAAGAAAAATAAAATTAATCAATGCAGATGAAGGTACAATAACAATGCTTGAAGAAATAACAGAACTTTTAGTCAAAGTAAAACATGTTAAAGCTCTGGAAGAAAACTTTAAATTGAAACTTATAATTTTTATATGAAGTATATGTCACTTGAAACATTCCAGATAAACTAAAAAGTAAACATGATGTCACTAAAAGAAAAAAGAAAAGACAAAATACCCATACAATTAAATTATGCAGAGGAATAATCTTACTGAACACATACTATGGATTATATTAATAATTTTAAAGAATAAATGCAGTTTATATCTGATGCCTGAAATGGCTTTCAAAGAAACCCTTCATGCACTGACTCAGTATTTTCATTAAAACTACTGATTTAAAAGTAAGCGTGCAATTCAAACACACACTTAATATTTCTGGATTGTGAAAAAGCATTAAAGAATATGCTGTAACTCACACATTATTGACATAGTGAAACACAAAAATATCCCAAAACAATTACTGCAAGCCACTGTGTGCATACAATATGTAAAGTATCCAGAATTTTTGTATCAACATTTATTGATCATGGTTTCTGCTAAGCATTCACATTATCACACATTTAAAAGAACACTTACATGAAATACTATATAGAAGGAAATACATAATTAAAAATACAAACATCAAGAGACAAATGTTTAAACAGACTTCCTAGGCTACAACGTTTCAAAACATGTAAATTAAGAAATCTGAGATAACCTTTAAAGAGAATTATGGCCAACTGAACCCAGAATACGTCAACAAGTGCCCTTACTCTTTGCAAGTTATATGATGATAATGATGATGAAAATTTGGTTAGGTTAAAGTGCAAAATTCCCAAATTATCCACAATCCTGAGGACTTTACAGTACTCCTTAATGCTTAGGTTGGAAGACGCAGACTAACCTTAGGATACTCTTTCTATTGTGAGAAAGAAAGGAACATCACACAGAAATTAAAACGACGTTAAGATGCTAAAGATTAATGCAATTATCGTCCATGCTTTTGAGTCCATATGTAGTAAATGGAAAGTGTTTAACTCACATTCATATATAAAGCTGATAAGCTCCGCATGTTCGGGGCTGATAACCTCTTGCTGTGCTCTCAGACTACTTGATTTCTTAGCATTTACACTATGAAATACTGGCTTGGGTACACTATAGGGAAGAAGAAAATACCATTTGATAAATGTAACTTTAATTTCTTCGAAAACATTTGCATGACTTCGCAATTCTGTACCACGGCCACGGTTTATTATTCCATCAAAGATCCTTACATAACCATTACTATTCAAACAAATTGTAATATTAAATCAGTGGTTAACTCAACACTATAAAAACATGCTTTCACAATGCGTAAGTTAAAAATAAACAACATATCCACTTACTTAATCACTTGTCCCACTTCTGGTTCCGGAGGTTTTTTCGAAAGTTGATCTCTATTCGTATCCAACCTCTCTAGATTCTGCGTGTGTGCGATCCCTGAAAATTGTATTGTTTTCCATTATAAAAAAAAGAACATGATTACAGGGCATGAAGGATTATTCCAAAAGAGCGTATAGAAACATTCGTAACGTACCCCTTCTCGTTTTCGCAACGATTTTACTTGGACCTTTTGAGACAGTGTACATCTTCCCTCTGCGCAATCTGGCCAGAAACTGCTCCTGGTTCTGTAGTCAACATAAGTTGGTATTATGTGTGATAGAATCCATTACAACGCAATGCAATGTGGGAGACTATGAGCACATTTGGTCGCGTCTGATGACTCCAGTCCGAGTACAAATAAAAAAATTCTTGACTAGTATAGATCAAACATGTATAATCGCCGTTGTATATACAGAGATCATAAGTATTGTATAAATATATATTGTAACTAACTATGTACTATATTATAATATATGTCGCTGTCATCGTATTTATATTGGCACTGCTGGTGTAGTGGTATCATGCAAGATTCCCATTCTTGCGACCCGGGTTCGATTCCCGGGCAGTGCACTTTTTTCCTCTACATCGCCTAATTTTTAACCATGTGTTATTTATTACATGCTGCCCATGAATATTCTGATAACGTTTTATCTACTAAATATTACCTGCAAGGTCTTCTGGTCTGCAATGACTTTAAAATAGCCCCACCTTGTCCCCAATTAAAAATAATTGCATCTTACATTACTACATGCAAAGTAATCCAACACAGCCAACTACAGCATTAGTGGTGTTAAATAATGATATCACTATTGCAATTGCCTGTTCATTTTCTAGTTACATAATACTGAAATTAGAATTATAGATATAGCTTTATCAGCCATTGATAACCCCCCATAATTTTTCCTACAGCACTGAGAAACCATATTTTACAAAGGACAGGTTTCTGAAATTCTGGATGTCAGATGTCAATCTGCCCCACACAGATATATCCCTTTTAGATTCATCCAAGCAGTGATGAGACTGGAGAACATAAATATGAGAATACCTTAAAAGGATTAAATACATTTCTTGTTCTCCTTTTTCCCTCTTCCACAACCTCAAATGTTGGTGTATAACAGACACTGAAATAAACAGAAAAATATGCTAATGAAGACCTTAAAATTTCTGGAGCACGATTAAGTGCAATTGTGTAGTCATGTGCACAGTTTTGTATTCAAGTGTCTAGAAGGATTAGAGAATGATACAGTTGATACCAGAGCTAATGGAATGTTATTGTTATTACCATTTTAACTGATGTTCTATTCATAAAAAAACAATGTTTATGGTTTATGGAAAAATAAAGATATAATAATTGTGATCATTTATTTCACTTCCATTTTACTTAAAAAAGATTAACATGAAGATACATAAATGCAGTGCTAAGCAGCACAAGCTGTTTAGTGTAAGTAAATTCACAAGACATGACACTAACATTGTCATTGTAATTACTACTCAACATCATTCTGTAACTGCTGGAAAAATAGGCATAGACGAAGTGCACGTTAAATCACATACAATGGGTAAAAATAATTGAGAAACCAAACAAATTATGCAATGAAGGCAACACATTTTCAAGATTCTGAATGCATCTCCACCTCATCTAGAAATGTTCTGACAAATGATGCCGCAAAATGCAACATTTTATCAACTGAAATCTGTAACTGACACACGTCAAAAAGCAGTTTCTTTAAAATACTTATGTTGCGTAGAGTCTGCTGTTTTAAAGGCTCCTGTAAACAAAGATATCATATTTCAGAAGAAACACAAATGTCTACAAATTTCCTTCATACACAAAAAGAATGCATTGTACAGTATGGTAAATAAAATGTTGATTCAAGAAAATATTCTAAAAATAATAATTTAAACATAAAATATTACGAACTTTACAGATACTAATGTAGAATTTCATGAGAAAAATCTTCAATTAGGCACATGCTCAATATGACTACAGTTTTTTCAACAAATTCTTGGAGATGTGGACCAAAGTTTGTAAAGATGTCATCAGAAATCTTCCTGCATATGGATGTGATGTCTGTAAGATTACCTGTTTTCTTTTGGAAATGACTTCTTTTTCATTAAACCTCACAAGAACAAGCCACATGTTCTAAAACCTGGACTGACTGGTGGCTAAAAATATCCAGGCATGACACTTGGAATTAGAATCTAATGACATGTCATCAGAAACCTTCCTGCACATGGTTGAGAACAGTTTGCATAAAATCCAACAACATAATAGCAATGTGTCGTGTGGCACCACCTTTCAATTATACAAAGATCTTACTAGAAACTGAGAAATGATGTTACTGACATTACAAGGTTAGGAAGGACTAGACTAAGATGGTTTACCATTTCTTGCAGGTTCTCATCCCATTTAACATCTGAAAGCTTGCAGAAGCAGTCAATAATGCTCACTTTAAAGTTACATAGTTCCTGAAGACCTTTAACTAGATTTATGAATGTTCTGAAAAAAAGACAGACATTCTTTTAACACTTTGACCCTGATATTATCTTCAGTTTATATATATGCATAAAAACACATCACCAGATATAAATATTTCACAGCCTGATAGGTATCCCCACTGGGATACAAATGAGTGATTGCCACATGAGTAATAATGAAGTAGTAAATATTTTAATTTTGAGGGGAAGAAAAAACACTTTTTGAATAGATATGTGGGCTTCAGAAAAGAAACAAATTTTCTGGGCTAATTTCTGTCTTCTTTACATGAGGACAGTTTCTATTCCATAACTTTAGGGTTAGCTGTTTAAAAGATATGTACAATTGTTCATAAGGATGTGTGGAATTTAAAAGCCTGGAATTAAAATTGTCCAGAAAGGGATTCACTGGCTATTTAAATTGTGTACCATACAGAACAATAACACTTGCTTAACTGCAAACATCCTTAACTAAGGTTAAATAGTGTATTTTCTTTTGTGGGTTATGTAATGACATCAGAAGCTAAAACTAGAGTATTGATGAAGGAATGGTTAATGAATAATGAAGTGGAAAGGACACGATCATGGCCTAATTTAAGGTACTATCCAAGCATTCGCTGGAGGAACTAAGGGAAACCATGAAAACCTCATGCAGTAGATTTGAATCTGGGCTCTCCAGAATATGAAGAAGAAGACAGCAGGTTCAAACCTTAAACGAGAAACTATGGGAGGACTGTGAATGATAAACAGAGACACATGTGAAAGGAAACAGTTGTCATCTATTTCAAGGTACTATCCAAAAATTTGACTTGTGACACTGAAGAAACAAACAAAAATCTCTATCTGGGTAGCTGGGACAGTGGATCTGTAAAATATGACAGATCATTACTAACCACAAAGCTGCAAAATTTGGCCCATGGTAAGAATTAGGATACAGGGGAGTAATTAATATGAGCTTGGAGAATCTATGGTAAATACCTGTGTAGATGAACTGGAATATGAATGGATTCTTCCTTGGGAGCATTCTGCAGCAAGTGAAGGATCACATGTTTCTTACACAATATGATCGCCAGATCAGTGTTCATTCTTTTTACCACACTAATGCTGTCAGCTGAAGAAACAGAATACTACTAAATACAATGCTAGTTCTTAGTTTCTCAATCTCTTCCATATGGGAACACTAAAATATACTTCAATATACGAGGCGCGTCCTCAAAGTAAGTTTCCCTGGGGCCGTTTACAGAAACAAAACACAATTTCATGGAAATATTTATTGCAACAGATACAGCAAGTGTCCAGCTATTTTTCAACATATTCGCCACCGGAATTGAGACATTGGTCATACCGTGGGACCAACTTTTGAATACCTGTGTCGTAGAAGTCTGCCGCCTGGGATTGGAACCACTGTGTGACAACCATCTCCGCCTCTCTGTCATTCTCAAAACGCTGACGCTGACCGGACAGGAATTCCTTGAGGTGTAGGAAAAGATGGAAATCACTGGGAGCGAGGTCCGGGCTGTAGGGTGAATGATTAAACACCTCCCAGCTGAACTCCTGCAGGAGACTTGCTGTCCGTCGAGCCGTGTGCGGCCTAGCGTTATCACTGACCGCACTTCACAGTCGGCGGGAGCTGGAATAAGAACCTCCATCTTCAACAGCTGCAACGATGCTAATGTGAGAACGCGGGAAGTTCCGTTAGTGCATGCGCCATGCTACGTCATTGTTCTATCACGTACGCACAGTCGCTTCGCGCAATATAAGGTTTGCTAGCTGTGGGACGAGTGGGAAACTTACTTTGAGGACGTGCCTCGTATCAAGGGAAATGACAAGTGTTAACTGTGGGCATATACAAGGGCATAAAAAAGACACAGTAGTTTATAAATTCCTATATTTACTGGTGAAATGCACTGATATTAATAAATTTGGTGTCAGAGAACACATAACAGTTGAAAGCTTCAGATTTAAGTAAAAAAACATATTCAGTATTTCAGCAGAATAATTCAAACTTTCTTCTTGTAATTTCACAACTACCTTACTCTTGTTCTGGACCCTTATCCAAGATATGAATGCACGAATGCAGCATGCAAACAGTGGGTATCCCTAAGAATGAAAACCACTTTATAATAAAACTAGGAAACTAAACATCCTGGATATCGATTAGAGATGAAAGTATCATGAAAATGTTTGCTCATGAAATAAAGAACTGCATTTGTCATATGTGGTCTTACCCCATCTTTCTAAAAAACGTTGATTCCATATTCACTACTATGCCTTGAAGAGTTGGACAAAGTGGTCTTGAGGGAGTTCAGCATTAACTGTATCATTCACTGAGAATGATCCAACAACTCCATCAAATAAAACACTGTGAATATTCAAGAATGCAGAAGCATCTCCATGACTGTGTGGTGATTTTCAGTGTAGCATACAAGCATATTCTGTTTATTTATGGCCTGTTTAGGTGGAAGTATACTTCATCACTGTACCATACGTGATGAATAAATGTTGGACTGTCATCATACTAATAACAAAGTGATTCAAGAAAGATAACTCACCTATCTTTGTCACCACCAATCAACTGTTCCATCTGAATATCACAGGGATATTCCTGTGCCCCATGTCCTTAGTCTGCCTAATGCCATAAAATCGATGAGCATCCTAACCCTTCTCATTCCAATCCTAAAGATGGAGGTAACATGTTCCTCCAAAATATTAGTATACAATCAGAAAACTACATGGCACAACCCAAAATACCAAAATACAAAGTTATGGATCTACGTTGTAAGGATGAGTGATGGAGCAAACTCACTTACGACTGTATCTATTGGTTGACTTTGCAGAAGTGAGCATTTGGATTCTATATTCAGTGACTTGGTTTATAGGCATTCAATCAAAGACTTAAAGGTGTCCTCAGAACTGTATGTATAAAGTTTATTTTTAGCCTTACCACACATCTTGAGAAAGAACCTGTTTCTGGCACTAAGATACTGGATATTTTTCTCATGCTCCAGTTTTCTGATTTTCTTCTTCAAAGCACAAATATCCTCCATTATGATCAGTGAATTTTCTGTAGCATGTTTCATAACCTGACAAATAAAGATGCCTTCATCAATATGAATCATACTGACAATAATTATATTACACACTACTCTAGAAAAGAGAACAGGTTCTAAAAATATGCATAGTTAAGTGCATTATTGGGTGTCAAAGCCAAATTTAACTGTTTCCAACATCAAAATCAATCCTCACCCAACAGACAGCATCCTAAGCCATTTTAAACATATCAACAGAGAACTACTGCAACTGGTGCAAGGAAGAAGTGCTGTGGAATGCAAAACAGAATGTTACAACTTAACCTAAAAAAAAAGAACCCTGACCTAATACCTGCCCAGGTGGATGCTGTCTGCAGTACATCAACCTTACTTAGCCTGAAGTTAAAGCCGAAGTCAATTTTTATGTGTTTAATGCAACAAACATACACCTTATTGAAGTACGTGAGTAAGTTCCCCTTACAATCTGCTTTGGTAACAAATTATTACGAAAATCAACTTACCTTAAATTTCCTTTCGGCAACATTTAATTTTGATGGGCTTCCCGCGGATTGTGCTTGAATTATATTATATTCCTTGGCTAGTGACCAAAATACATTTTCTGGTACATTAAAGCTCATACTCGTTAACAGTAGTTCCCACAACAAATTATACCGACGCTTAAAACCGCCCTCAACTTTGATTCTGACCTTCAATCAACCATAGCGCCAACCGTCATGACATGTGCTAAACCAGGATACGCAACATTAGAAATCGAAATTTAACATGGCATTAACGTTTTGTACCAAAATACTCATTCGATCTAACTTTATTAATCTGGGGCTTCTTAAGTTCCAACACTAAACATGTTTGTCATCTACGTTTTAGTAATTTCACCTTAGAAATCTTCATTATGACTAGTTCACGTAACTGTTACGTAAACCGTCCACTATGTATTTCAGCTATTTCACAGCAACGTACCATGTAATGTGCCATAACTGCAAGGAATACTTGTATTTCTTGTATAAAATCGGCTAGCGCCATCAAAATGTTTAAAGTAATTGCAATTAGTTTGAATCATTTAAAGTAAAGTACCAATCTGCATTAATCAATTTCCCTTTGTAAAATTTGGTATTGTATTCGTGGCAAGTCTGACCAATTAATCGAATGTTGTTTATAGCAGTAAAATAAGATGGTAATTAAAATGGTGAATTGTATTTAATAATGTACTCGTCATGGTTGAGTAATTTCAGGGTGTATTGTGACAATTTATCAGTTTATTATATTTGTACGATTTTATTGTCATTCTTGGCTGTTTTCTTGACATGGTGGCTGCAAGACACTGAACGAAAATATATATCTGATACAAACTATGTAGGTCATGCACTTTCTTTTGGATTAGCCATGCTTTACTGTACTATGAACTATCAAGACAGTAAATCAGTAACATGAGGAAAAGGCCAATTTTTATATTTAAAGAAGTCCGGTATTTGAAGCCTGCCATTTATGAATTGATATTCACATGGTAACAGGGAGAAGTTTAATTTCACCTTATAAGCCATATAAATAGTTGGTTATATGGTTGACATTCTCAGACCCATAACATTTAAAGTATGTCATTGCTAGGGGCAAGACAGCACAATGAAATGGGGAAAAAATTTCAAAATAAAACCCCAGGTGCCCAAAGAAGCCAGAACTCATGCCAACAAGATGATAAGCCATAGGGCAAGTCATGTGTCACATTAAGTAATGCAAGGGTAAAATTAGCAGCCTATAGTAGTGATTTAATTCTACTGGTGTCTTAAAAATATGACCCTCTTGACCACAGGGTTTTCTAACAAATTTTTTCACAAAATGTGACATACCAGTGACACCTTTTATAATAAACTATATCACTGTTCATTTGTTAAATTGCTGCTGCCTTAATACTTGTCATTATTTTTACTGCATTTCTTCAACTCACTTTTAATATTAATATTTGCTCTGTCATTATGTGTTCCTTAATATTAACAAATTACATTTTTCTGTGAACTGAAAATTCCTTATTCCAATTCCAGAGCAATGAGCAAGCAAATGATCTACTGGAAATGTCCAACAATGAAAGCATCTTATCACAGATTAAGATGTCCAGACAGAAAGCCATCGTTGAACAACTGTCTGCTGGCCTAACAGAGGAACAGCTACAGCAGGAAAAGGAGTAAACACAACTTTCACATCTCTATTTACTCACTAAGAATTCCAAAGATCTCAAAATACTGAGCTTAAAAATAACATTGTTAAGTGCATTATAGGCCATTCCCACTTCCCACTGCCCACATAGCTTGAAGATTGCATGATCTTAGGCCCAGTGGCTACTGGGATTGCAGGTTCAGCTCGAACCCAGGGCATGAATATTTGTTTGCACTGCTTATCTCTGCCTGTCATTCAGGAGTTTTATACTGCCACCCCCAAAGATGGACCACAACTTGAGTTTCCTGGGAAATGATTCCCAGATTTATAACAGAGGTCAAGGCTTAATGATTCAACTCTCATAACAAAGGGTGAAACATGAAATCAGTAAAAGCAAAGCAAAGCTGTCCCACTATACACCATGTAGGCACTTGGGGAGGGGGAGATAGGGGGTATAGCTCCTACTCATTCTTGACCTCGGCACTAGATGGGGATGAGTGGTCAGCATCACGCCCCAGCCATCCTTTACCCCCAGAAAATGTCCCCAGTACCCATTGGATAGGAGGCTGGGTGGGTCCCAGAATCAGTCTGGACACAGAGGCTAGAGGAAAAGTCCTCTGCCCCCATTCGGGATCGAACCCTGGTTGCCCAGTCTGTAGCCAGTTACTATACTGACAGTTGTGCCAGCTCAGAAATCAGTATTCTAATAAAATACTGGCATAAATAATGTTACATTAGAACAGTTCAGAAAATATAGGTAGCACTGATTTTACCTCCTTGACCTCAACAGAAGGCAATTGCTGGCTTCATACACATGGAAGTTGTCTCTTCCACCATGAAGTCACAAAATGTGTTGCTGTAAGTCTCAGTCCCTTGTAAAGAATTAACTTCTATCTGTGTGAAAATAAACAAAATTACATCTACTTATATTTCTGTGAAAGAAGCATTGTCATCATAAAACAATTCTTCAGAATAAGTACTCAATCTAGAAGAAGAGTATGAAAAAATCATTGGCCAAATTTTTAATAAAACCATGCATATGGGTCATGGTTTTTGACCAGAGACATTGCAAAATCAGTGTAATGGCACCATGTAACAAGAAGTAAGATTTCCCAAACAATATACATTATCAACATTAACTATTAATTCAAGGTTAGATTCAAAGCATGTTCCAGCCTCACACCAACTGATTCTTGGGCTTACTAACCTAACATCACTGTTATCCATTCCACTAGTGTCAGCTATCTTATGACAAAAGATGTTCCTATTCTCTACCCTCCTGTAAGTACCACTGCTTATCTGTATCCACTCATTTATTACACCATCCCCATTCCCCACTTAATCACTCCATTTTGTTAGTAACCTCCTTATTGATAATTTATTTTATATCTTGTCATATGGCCCCCTTTTAAAGTTTCTCACATAGATGGACTGTATAATATGAATCCTGAAAAAATGGCTGGAGGGGTTCTAGAGAATCTCTGATAGGCAGAATATGCCACCAACATATAGAATGTTCAAAAAGCCTGGAACCAGTACCTAGTTTTTGTATTAAGGCATTGTTGAACAATCTCTGCATCATTAGAAAAATGTATTTTGTTATTCACTTCTGTATGAATGACAGCTGAAACCACAAACAAATATTAGATGAATGTAATGAAAGTCACCCTGAAAGAACCCAAGACTAGAAATGTTGAAAAATTTTAAAGAAATTAGCTGTGGGTCATTCTACCACTTTAGAAGTAGGCATTTAAATTATCATAGCAGGTTTGCAAAGTTATAATTAATATTGAAGCTAAAGAAGTATGGAAGTCTGTCAATGCAGACATGCTAAGAATTCAAAAGAACATGTTGTGACATCTGCAAACATGCCTTGAAATGCAGATGGTGGAAATATTGAAGAAAATACTACAAAATAAAATGTTTTTCTTTGGTTCCAGACGTTCTGGGCATTCTGTATACAGAACTGCTTCTAAGAGTAGACGCAATCTTCATAAATTATCAAAATCTAATATGTATTCATATTCTGGCTGAACTCTTGCAGGACAGAGAGGAAACAACTGGAAGCCATTTTTCAGTTGCTGAAGGAACAAGAGGACAAGTTCCACGTAAATTCTATGGAAGAACTGGAGGATCAGCTTCGACTATACCGCAGATGACCACATGACGCAGTTCCTGCAATACAACAATAATTTAAAAAATATATTTCTACAATATAAAAACAATAAAACTAATACAAATATTTTAAAATGATACAAGTCTAGTTGGTTTCAAAATGGAGCAGGAATTACAGAATACACAGAATTGATGTCAGTTCTCTGGAATGTAACCCAAGACTACATTCAAAATCCAGCCACAATACAAGACATGGAAGAAAAAAATGTAACATACAAACTTTAGATTTTATACTTCTCTTTGTTAATGAGACCAAAAATATTCATACATTAATTTGTATGTTAGGTCCATATTAAGAATTTGTGAAGAGTGGAGTTTTTTTAGTTGAAACAGTCAATGGAAGAAACAATATAAGTAAATTTTCATAAACTTATTGGAAATAAATAAAAACTACATTTATAAAAATGTGTTTTATCTGCATTCACAATAAATATAATATATAAATAGTTGAATTCATACTGTGCAATTTTTGTACAGAAACATCTGGAATAGTTTGCTAAAAGAAATACTAACAAAAACACTTTGGAACTTTACTCATGTGTGCACAAAATCCTTTATAACTGATATTCTGCTACTTTAAAATAGAGAACACAAGTAGTACAGGTAAGGCAAAGACAATTTTGGCAGTTACCTTTACTGCTTCTACCATCATTGCCATAAGACATGGCAGATGAGAGGTGATACACATCACTTAGAAAGGGATGGAACTATAAGGTTAGGATGTTGCAGTAATGCTTGTTCACATTCCAACACAACATTGAAAAACAGTACGATATTTGGAACTGGCAACATGCTCATTATTACACTTTTGTCCACTTCACATGTGAAGCATCTTAAAAACTGTATCCATCTTGTCCTTGCAAAATCTGGTCACAGGGTACTTGTCCTTGAATTTGTATGCATTGTTTGTATGAGGTGTACAAAGTGAACTCACAATGGGAAGGTCATGTTTCTCCATGCACATTTTATCTCTTAAATTACTGACTTATTTCTGATGAAACGAGATCATCAGCCAACTTCCCCTTGTTTAGTTCTCAGTTTCTGTAGTATTAACCCCATTACATCTATGTCAAATTCTTTTCATTTAAGGGGTTTGTCAATGTTAGGGGTAGGAGGCAATACACTGATATATTTTATGATTATTTACTGCATTTGTTAAGTACATTTAAATTGACAACATTATATGAAAAATAAATGCATTTTATTGTCTATTATTCTTCATTCTGATTAATCATCCTAATAAATAAGTGAAGGGTACCGCTGCAATTATAAACCTGATATTTATGGTGTGTTCTGTTGTCAGTTTTGGCTACTATAAACTTTCATCAAAGTTTTTTTAAGAACTTCTGCCAAGTCATTATATGAAATAAAATATAAAGAATTACCTGCTGTTCATCAGTTGAGCTATTCTGTTTGATGACCAAACAGGTCAATTGTGATGGCACTCAGAAACACAGGAATTGAATGTTGGTGCTTCAAATGCAGATTGATAAATTGTTCAAGTGTGGCAGAGTATGGTGTCTCAAGCAACTCTGGGTTGCCATCTGCAAGCTGAAAACAGAGAGCAGAAGAAATATGATTTCTTGACTGATGGGTTTAACACTTTTATGATCATGATGAAGACCTAATCCAAGTGTGGATACTGTCTCTCACATTATACCTTCCAGATTTACGTCATTGGAAAGAAGTCCATATGCCATTCTGATACAGGTATGGAGATGAAAAACAAATCAATTTTCTGCTTTTATTCTTCTGATCATCCTCCTCCTCATCAGGGATCAAACCAAGGTCATCCAGTCCGTACCCAGTCACAATACTGACTTAGCTATGCCAACTCATTCACCATTATGACATGATATAAACTAACCTCCACTTAAGATAAGGATATCTTGGTTCTTATACAAACCTTAAACAATAGGTAGTCATCCTGAGACTCAGCATACATGCTTGAGAGACGGTAGAGACTGGATTTGATGCGATCAATCTTGTATCCAAGCAGCATGTAGCAAACTTCTCGGTATTCCTGGCTTGTAGTTTTGAAAGCTTCTTTCAGCCTCTGTAGCTTTGTTTCATAAGACTTGACTTGTTCTTGTAACTCTACAACATATAAATCAATAATATTACGCCTCATGAGAGACAAATAACTTGCTGAAGTACCAACAAACCTGCTACTATCAATATTATTTCTCTTCCCTAAATACATGCACCATGGAAAGAAGCAAAGCTCCATTTATTCCTTATGTTTTGGTCTAAGATTATTATTAAAAACTAATTTCTTCTATAGTGGACCATTCTATAACAAAGCCTTCCGTTTCAATGACTTTTAACCAATGAAGTTGTAAAGGGATTGTTCAGTAACATAATACACAAAGCCTTCACAATTCTTCTCTTCTTTCCCCATAAGTGTTCCTACCATGCATGTGTCCACTCTTTCCCATTCTCTTTTATGTCTTTCTTCACTTGGTATCTTTCCTTGTCCTCCATCTCCCTGGAATTATGTTAATTTTTATGTTCTTAAAAGGAGTACTATTGCCATTTGTGTTGATATTGACAATCTTATCTTGTATTTTTATTTTCAGATGTTATCAAATATTTTGGTTTCAGACATTATTATTTCCTGTTTGCTTAATGCCTTGTATGAATTCAATCTCTATTGCTTGTAACCAGCTTACATCACCATTAGAACACTTGAAATTTTCTGCTTCATATGTTAAAATAGGCAAGTAACGTGGTTTATATAACTAACTTGAATCTTTTGTAACGTTCACCATTTCCACATAAGTCTGGTAAAATTTCCTTGTTCTATGAATTGCCTTATTTTCATCTTGAACTTTTATATTTAATGAAATGTCATTTCCCAAAGCTTTCAACTTTTTCATATCCGTCACATAGTTTATTTAATTCCATTAGTACTGTTCCTCCGTAAACAAGTATATGTTACCTTGAACTTCTTGTGTGCTGGAAGCAGCAAGGCGCAAATTAACTTCCTGTGTCACATCTTGCATCTGTCCCCCCTCCAGCACTCGTACCCTCTCTTGAAGCCTATTACACTCCTGCTGTAGGTGTGTCAACTTGTCCTCACGCTGTGCTTCTACTGTTGCTGCAGGATTCATCCTACAACATGCAAAACCATTGAATGACAAAGATACTTTATTAGGCCCATCCCCTAACCTAATCATCTTATCAAATATCCAAAGGATTTAATGTTTCTGGGTGAATTCTGAGTCACAAACGGCCAAAGCACCTAATCTGTGACAGATGAAGAAAAGTAACCAACTACTTGGTCAATTATCATAACAAAAGTTATATATGTGTGCACCATTTGAAACCATGTATGGATTCTCAATGTGTTCTTTGCAATCTTACATTTCTATATGTAGAGGCTCAGTGTTCATATACAGCAGATAAATATGTACTGTTGACAACTATTTTTACTCATACATTATCAAGCATTCTGGTGTAGAGGTAATACTCTAGATCTGTATTGAGGGGCGACCTGGTTTAATCTCAGATAGGTTACCAACTATTCAAACTGAGGTGTTCAGTCGGTTTCCTAATTCTCTCAAGGTAAAAGCCAAAACAGTACCTTGAAGTAGGCTATGAATGTCTTCCTCAAAATCCTTGCCCAATTACCATCCATGATCATCTAATTTATGTTATATAATCTCTGCAGCTGAAACAATGTTGTACTTGACCAAATACACATCACATAAAAAATGTTTCCAACAAAACATATAAATTGCAATAGTATATGTAGCATTTGAGGTTTTCACAGCGGTGAGTATGAAGATTTTTGTCTTCTGAGTTGTTGCGCTGTGTAGTCTGGTCGATGTTTACCAATGTTTCAGAGGTCATACTGCCTCGTCATCAGGGCGATGAATATGCCAATTGGGTGGGTGGAGCTAGGTTATAGGAGCCGGACCGTGAATGGAGTAGCCTGCCCCGAGCCAATGGGAGCAGGTGTCAAATCAGGTGTGTGGGCGAGTATGAGAGAGGGGGGTCAAAGTACAGCAATAGTATATGTTTCATATCACATACATTTTTTTGTATGATGAGCCATCTGTAAATTTGGTTTCAGCTTATATAAAGTATAAGGCTACACTGAACTGATACAAAGTAAAACAGAATATCCATTTTTATATAGGCTTCTTATATGAAATTTAACTGATTTATTTCTTTATAGTTTATTTAATGATGTTTTTTTCAGTAGCTCAGACTATATAGTGTCAAATGAGAGGATGATAGTGAATAATGAATTAGAAAGGATGTGGAAGAAACAAGGTCATGGCCTAATTTAACACACAATCTGGCATTTTCCTGAAGGAACTGTGGGGGGGGGGGGGGGGGGGGGGGGGAGAGAGAGAGATCAGGATAGCTGGTATCCAGATCGAGATTTGAACCCAGGCCATCCAGAATATGAAGCAAGAGTGTTAACCATTTGACCATGACATTCAATCAAAATTTAACTGATAATATCGCATGGAGAATAAGGGTATTCACTGTTATCTTACCTAATGTGCAAAACTTTGGACTTCATGGGATTGAAATCACCCTTAAGGGCCCTGTATTCCAGCTCCACCTCCAGCTCATCCCTACGTTTCATCAGCTGTTCCTTTTCTTGCTGCAGCGTGTTTCTCTCTTCTTCCAACTTGTAGATTCTCTCACTGAACTGAATACCTCCTGAAAATTTTGAAAATTTCACATTACAATATCAGATTTGGCAGTAACACTCTGAAGACTTAAGAAGGATTAAGTAAATAAAGACCCATTTCACTATTAACTATTTTCTTCCAAAGTACCTGACAAGGTCATACACAACAGGTTAAACCATCATATGCACAATAATAACATATTGGTTCCAGAATAATTTGGCTTCAGACAAGGGATATACACTGAAAATATTGTCATCAAGCTTTCAGACAGTGTATGAAAACCTATTAACCAAATGAATGCATATTAGAGGCATATTCTGTGAATTAGCAAAAGCAAATCGTAAATTGTTGCTAGCTAAATTATATTTTTATGACATCCAAGCAAGACCCTCAACTGGCTCAGATCCCATCTCACATGTTTAAAAAATATATATATATATATATATATTTTTTTTTTTTTTAAAGTAGAACCACCAAATATGAACCAGAATTTTTGTTGAATTTGGGATCAGTAAAACACATAGTTCCCCAAGGGTCAATTTTAGCACCTTGGCTTCTCATAAATTTCAAATTACCTTCCTCCAAAAAATAAACACCCTATCAGAGCCCATTACATTCACTTATAGTGGCCTTGACCTGTAACTCTGATGAGGAAAACAATAAATGCAAAAACAATTTTGGCAGAGAAATGTATAGAAAGTGACTTAAAAAAATATAGAAGAGATAACATGGAAATAGATTATGACAGCACATGGATAAACTGGCTCAGGGTTTAATACAATACCAGCCTTTAAAATCAGAAGTGTTAAACCTACCAGTTCTAGCACCAGACACTTAGTTAACCAATCAGAATGCAATTGTAATGATGAATATGTCTACCTGAACCTTTCACTGCTTTTTCAAGATCTGCCTCCAATTTCATAACCAGGTCACGGTATCCATCAACTGTCTTTTCCAATGCTTCTACTCGAGACCTCTGTTGCTGCTGCTGTGAATTCAACAATGCTGATGAAGAAGTCACGGTCAGTTCCTTCTCATACATATCCAATTGTGACCGATAACTGTCCCTCTCCTGAAACAACATATATTAAACTAATTATTTTTTAAGCATAAAAAGATACATTTGAAGTAGCTTGTATGTAGTTAGTAACACTTAAGTTTAAGTACAGTTTGCATTTAAAATCAGTAAGTGGCCTCAGGACAAATATTGTACGTCATCAGTAAAAGTGAGACACACTGTAAACAATTTTGTGAGGAGAATTGGTACTGTCAAGTATGATATCGTATGTCTTTAATCTCTTAATATACTGACACGAGTGCTTGCATATTAGACACACTGTAGATTGTATGTTATATTACCTCAACTAGTATATACTGCAGCATTTTTTCAAAGAAGCTAGCAGATGCAGGTA